>NW_008332654.1:3677646-3713357 GCF_000622305.1 Nannospalax galili | reverse complement strand
GCCAATTCCTTTAAACTTTGGGGAAGACTACAAAAACTTCACTTCTCATGCAACCTGTATGCTACCTTAAAATTGTCCATTTCTAAAAATTTTAGTTTATGTGCCTCAGGTAGATAAATATATTTTTTAAAATGAGTTTTAAAGTTACTACAAGCTTGTTTTATTTCTTTTTCTTTTTGTTTTTGAGGAACAAACCATTGAAATATCATCTGAAGATGAAGGACAACAAATATGTTACAATTGTTTCATTTCCATCAGAGTTTTTTTAAAAAACATTTTCCAAGATTACTATTGAAAGTATTTTATAATTTGGAAAACTAATTTATTAGATGGATTATTATCAAACTTGCTTACATAGGTAAGATCAACCTAGAATTTACTCATGACAAGCTGTGTCAGGTTCCAAAATGACTTAATTCTTATACTAAATTTTCTTCATCGTTATGTATGTATTCATTTGAAAATGTCTCATACAACACAAGAGGTTTCACAGAGTTACACAGGGAAATATTAGTTTTCAATTTAAAAAAATCACTTCTTATATTTTCTTCAAAATTTTACTACAGCTAAGCAATTTTATTATTCAATTGAAATAGGAACGTTCATCATACCCATGTAAGACCTTGAAATTATCTTGACCCTCTCTACCAGGGTTTATGATTGAGGGGAGAATGGCAGATCCTTGGTTTTAGCTCCATGTGCTAAATTTTTCACCAGATTCTATTGCAAAACATCGTGATACCATTGTTCGATTCCATTTTATTTGAAGATTTTTTTTTTTAAATCTAAATAGAAAGCAATGTGGTGCTGTAATGAGAAAAGGGCAGAGTGAGCATACATGTGGCCACTGTCACACACCTGGATGTGAGCACTGGTTCCAACACTCACTGTGAGACCTGAAGGAATTCATGAGCTCTACCCCGTTTTGATCTCCTTGTTTGCAAAATGCAAACACTTATATTACCTTCCTCATAGGGACTTTTAAAGATTAAGTAACCAACGAATAAAAACTCATAGGAAGGCTCTATCTAGAGAATACTCAATAAATCTTAAGCAATATTTTCATTAAGATAAACTTTCTCAGATATTCCACTTCCACTCACTAGTAATGGGCTGCATTATACTTTTGAAGACCATTTGAAAACCTGGATGTATTAGTCTAGCCGGCATGAAATAGATTCCAAAGTGATTAGGAATTTCAGTATTACATCATGACTATGTGTGCACCTTACAAAGAAGAAAATGCTAACAAGGACAAGTATCTTACAAATATCCCCTTTAGTGGTGAATTCTCTGACTCCCCCAACTAGGCTTCTTCTGTTCCTAGGCTTTATACTAAGCAAGACTAGTCACCTTTACTGAGATGATTCTTCTACATCACAGTTTCTCCATAACGGCATCACTGACATTTGAGTGTGGAGAACTTTATTGGGGGAGGCTCTCCTGTACATGCTTAGCATCATCCCTAATCTCTTCTCACTTCACCGGACATGCTAGAGGCAACGCCCTCAGACTGTGAAAACCAAATGCTCTACATGTCGCCTACTTCCTAGCAATATTTTCCCATCCCTGCTCTAGAACCCCTGAATTGGGACTCAAGTATATTCCACCCATCAGTTCTTCTACGTAAAGTTGTGTTTCACACCATGTTTCATTAAACCAACATGCCATCATCGTGTTCTTTCAAACCAATATGTTATCTTCCTTTCTGAATCTCCCTCTTCTCTGGCCCACCATCAACTTCAGCACTCATTTATCATTCTTCACCACTATATACACATACATAAATATTCCTAGACCCCATACCATGCCAGTTTAGAACCTCAAATACCTTGCAGTGTTTTCTATGATCTCTCTACTTTTACCAACACCCTACTCCCCAACCATCTTCTGCAGTGAGATTTCTATCCATGTTGCTCAGATGATCTCTCTGAAGCACAAATCTGCTCTCATCTCCACTTCTTTTCAAATTCTTCTGTAGTTCTCTACTGCCTTCAGGATGAAGTTAAAGTTAAGCCCACTACACAAACGTCTCTGTCTTTATTAATACTAACTACCAATCTCCAACTACATGCCATCTAATAAACTGCCATGCTCCTACATGTCCACCAAAAGTGTTCCTTAAATTTGTAAACACTTGATTGCATTCTTACTGTTTCTTGAACAATTCAGTCTAGTATCTTTTTCCCTAGACCACCACTCCAGTGGCATCAGAGAACGTCTGTGCTGCATTACCAAAGGAAAGTTTATCATAGTACTTGGCACTGTTGTTTGCAAATGTTCATGTGTTTCTTTTTCTGGTGGGATGTGCATTCTGTTAGAGTTCAGGCTACATCAATTCATCTTGCAGATGGATTATTGACTAGGGACTGATATAGATTTATTATATAAAATAAAAAAATAGTTGAACTGAACTAAAAGTAGAACGCAGCTTCCTCTCATTATATTGCTATGTTTATTTCTTTTCTTTCATATCATTAGCTGTAATGGTAAATGACAAATTTGTTTTCATTTATCAGTTTATAGTCATTTATTAACTATATCCATACAATACCACACTAAGATATATGGGGGCATTTTCTGTTGTTGAATGCTGTTTTCCATCACTTATGATAATGTTGCAAAGACAGTGAGAATTCACAAACATTTTTCTGAGTGATTCAGTAAAAAACGGTGATCTAAAACATCAGATGCTAACTGATGAAACCAAGGATTAATGGTCACAGATGTAGGAAGAGAAGTGAGAGAAAAGATTTAAATATAAAAAGTGAAGTATTTTATTAATGTCTCATGTTGTACCTGAAAATGAATACACATATTTTAAGATAGTGAACAGTAATAATAAATCCAACTGTAGATAGAGAAATAAAAAGGGCATTTTTTTCCTGCTACCTACAGGAAACAGTCTTGGCAGCTGCTGTTACAAATGAAAAGGAAAACTGTCATGTACAAGGTTCATGTTATCATGATTGATGGGCATTTTCTTTTGAAAATATGCCTATTTATAATCACAAATAAAATTCCTGTTGTCTCATGAACAACAGACCATGAGTCTTATGGATTTGCTCCCAAGAGTTAAATAACCTCCTAATTCCACTTGACAGTAAGGATAAAGCTACTGTTCTGCTGTGATAGATAATCCTCTACATGGGGTGGTGGGACTGGAGGAGCAACAAGGAGGCAGGGGAGCAGGGACATCCATCTTGCTAAGCAATTTATGAATTGAATCCTAAATCCTTAATGTACTAGATGGTGAACCAGCAAGCTAGTGCATACTTGATTGAATCTGGTTTAAAATAATAAGTTAAAATGTGCAGGTGCCTTGAGCAGGTGCACAGGATTCTGCTAATAAACAGAAGACATTAAACATGAGGTAAGGCTTACTTTGTTGCATTATAGGAATTTTACAGACCTATAGAAAGTACATGAAATATTGCATTAGGGAAGGCTATTCATTCAGTATCTTTTCACACTCTGTAAATCAAGGAAACAATGTTGATAGTTCAAATTTGTGCCATGAGATTTTTCTTTCTTTAACACTTAAAATGAATATGATGATAATTCTCCCTCGATTAGAATATCGTTGTATTTACATAAGTGGAGTTGAAAATGCTGAAAGCTCAAAAATATATAGATGTATAGAAATCATATCATGGTAGATTTTTTCCATAGCACTTATGAGCACAGTGGGGTCTCAGTGTCATAATGAAAGTTATTCCTGTTTATTTTCAGCTCATGGATGTGAAGAGCTAGAAACTCTGGCTGCACTGGGAATTGGCTTGTTCAAGGCACAGAGATCTGTCATTTAAGGTGCGGCAAGATGTGAAGTAGCCTTGACATTCTGGCTAAAAGATTCACCACAAAAAAAAAAAAAAAAAAGGAATGCATTCCTTTGGAGTCCTGAATTTCTCTATGAAATAATTCCATGTAGGAGGCATCTGAGGAAATCTGACATATTTTCCAGAGAGCTCTGATAGATTTGAATAAGATGCCATTTGATAACTTTTTCATACAAAATTCTTTAGCCTAGGTGTCTACTCTAATGATGTCTATTCAAATATCACCATAGGAGCAACGAGAAATTTCAGTATGTACTTTCCACTGGGAAGCTAACGCATTGTTTATATATTAGGCACTATAGTTTAAGCAGAGATAATATATCAGTTGATTCCTCAATGTTGTGTCAAAATGGCTGACCAAAACACCTTAAAGGGGGATTGATCATTTTGGTTCATGGTTTCAGAGGGACTCGGTCTGTTATGCCAGGGAAGACATGGCCATGGTAGAGGAGCTTAGTCATGGCCGTGGGAGTATATGGCAGAGCGATTCACATGGATGTGGACCAATAGGGAGAAGTGGCTGAGATGAGGAGCTGAGCTACAACCTGTGAAGTCTGACCACTTGGCCCCACCTTCCAAAGGCCCTATAACCTCCTCAGAAAATCATACAACTTTCTGGCGACCAAGCATTTAAAGCCCAGAAGTTTGAGACACTTCAAATCATAGCAGGTTTTGTTGTTATATACTCCCTTCATTCCCTCAGCTCATGGACTAAGCCACTGAGCATGTCTTACCTTGGAGATTGAGTATACGAAGGTAGAGGATTCTCTTTTCCTAATACAGAACTGGGTTTCCCCTTTATTGACAGAAACCTCCTTGAGTATGCCTAGCTACCACGACTAGATTGGATAATAGTTGATCAAATGAAGTATAAATAAGGACCATAAGATGTATAATATATCCTGTTTTCTGTTTTCAAGGTTGAAACAAAAATTTATGTCCTTCATTTATGTCCTTCATGCTCCTGATATAGTCCCTAATTGCAGTGAAAGCCCAACTCATCAAGTCAGCAATGTGTCCCACAATTCCCAGTGTGGGGGGGAAATGTCAATTCTAAACTTAGACCGTTATTATTAAATTATCAAATTGTATTCTGTATTGAATAATTTCATATGGACCACTGAGGAATGGCAAGTGAGGGAAGGAGATATTAAGAACTAAAGATTGGGAGGACCTTAATGAAACAGTGTCTTCTTGACATGACAGGATTACTACACTCATGAACTCATAGGTTGCCTGCACAAGACCTGTATAAGATAAAGCCAGTCAACATTGCAGCATGAAGTGCACAGCAGCCCATGAGCCCCCACCCCGAGAAGCTATGAACAACTGATGATTTTTTGGGAAGAGAAAGTCAATGTTTTAAGGGTGTGACCCCTGGTAGGTCAGCCAACTTCCAGTGGAAGGTACCACATCTGGGAGAATGTGGGCAGTACAAATTGGACTCAGTGGGTTATTTTTAAAAACTGGACATAAGTTGGAGGGGGATGTGGGAGTGAATTTGAGAGTATTTAGAGGGAATATGGGGGGGATATGAAAAAATATATTGTATGACATTTTCAAAAAAATAATCAAAATATTGTTATTTTAAAAATAATAGTCCTGTATGAATAGTACCAGAGTAAGTTGCTCAAAGTAAGCCATCCATCTATAACCATGCATACTGAACCCAGTGAAGAAAGATGCCTCTGTCTTTCCATGCTGGCCTATTAATGCCTGAGAGTTTTGAACACCTTCTGGCTTAACTAAGAAATCTGAAATCATAGCACAGGTGCTTCACATATAAGTGGATACTTGGAAGTAGCAGAGAAAAATAGTCAAGTTGTAGTCAAGTTGTGTTCAGAATCACATTGTCTTAATTCGTACGTGTCAAGATGTTCTGGTTTAGAAGGGGATAAGAATTAGACTTGGAAACAGAACTTAGTATTCAAAATTTTACATTGATCATAAATTGACTTTGAAAATTTTATCTTACTAAGTGGCATTACAGTTATACCTCAATAAAGAATCAGCCAGACTGTCAGCATTAGGCCAAAAGTGGACCCAAACTCTGAGAACCACCTGTTCTTTCAGATATCTCAGCCTGCCTTCTTTATACAACCAAAGACCACCTGCCCAGAGGTGGCACCACCCACAGTGGGCTGGGTCCTCCCATATCACTCATTAATCAAGAAAATATCCTCATACACATAAGCTGCAGGTCAATCCAATGGAGGAAATTTCTCAGTTGAGGTCTCCTCTACTCAGGTATGTCAAGTTGACAACTGTAGCTACCCAGCACAGTGGGGTCCTATGGGATTAAGGTCAGGTGCCCAAATCACAAGAGCACATGGCTCAGTGAGCTTGTTTACATTATAAACAGTCCTTTTTCTTGCAAGGTTAAGTCATTAGTCCAGATTCTGTCCATATTGTAAAAGTAATTCCTACACATTATGAATTTTAAACTGGGCTACCAATTTTTTACTGAACTAAAGAATTTGGTGAAAGAAAACTTAGTTGGTCCCAAGCCCACACAGCACTACTTCAAAACGCAAGGCATCAAATGCAGTTTGGTCCTGATTAGCCAGAATGCTGGCAGAATCAAGTAACAGCAACAAAGTTAAAATCTAGGTAATTTTTCTGTTCTCTTGTCATTTTTCTTTTCTTCTGAACTGGGGATTGAGCTTTGGGCTGGGGCTGCACAGACAGAAGTATAGCCCCAATCTCCCTCTTGTCATTCCTCTGTCACCTTACTTAAGACTTTTGAAAAATGATGTGCACATTGAAGGGGAGGTTTAGAGTGAGAAGAGTCACTGAACAACATGTCCCAGGAAAACAGCAATTGCTCTACTATAACCCTCTACAAACCTTATTGTGGACCTCACCAAATCTAGACAGTAAGTGCCATTTGGGGGGACCATGTTCATCATATGTTTTCATAATTACCTCTACCTTCCATGAAATGTCACCACAAGACTTGGATGAACTTTCTCACCTTCCAAAGACATACAATTTTAGCACCTGTGTCACCACAAGACAGTTTTCCGTTTAAAACTAGAAATTAGACTTGAATCCTGCCAACAAAAATGTTTGCTACCATTACTCTTTTTACACATACACTCTCCCCAAACCAAATGCTTGTGGATCTAGAACTTCATAACTGGTTACTATTTCTTGGGTGTAAAGGCACATGCCTATAATCCCAGCACTGTGGACACAGAAGCATCATGAGTTAGAGGTCAACATAGTGGGCAACATAGTGAGATAGTCTATTAGCCTCCTCCCAAAAGTTGTGTCTTTGAAGGTCCATATTTGTCATAAGAAACAAGCTACCAAATTATCTAGAATTATTATATATTCATTCAAATGATCATTGGTGAAAATATGTTATTCAAAATTTGTGAAAAATATTTTATATTCACTTTTATGAAAGATTTTGAAAGTCGAAAAATTCATTATGGAATGAATTTTTGTGTGTGGTGAGGGTATGCCTATAATTCTAGAACTTGGAAATCCAAAGTAGGATTGTGAGTTCAAATCAAGCACAGCCTGGTCTACATAAGACCCTGTCTCAAAAATCAACAACAAAACCAAAAAATTTCATATATGAAAAATACATACATATGATTTATGACATATGTATGATTTATACTTATATAGCATATACATATATAAAACATTTCTGGAAGTCTTTAGAATATGTCTGCTAAATAAAGTAGATATTATTGTTAGAACATAAACCTCATTATAAGACTTGCTGTGACCCTGCTAATTCCTCAAGAAAACTTAATACTCTTATTTATTTATTTATTTATTTATTTTTACTGTTTTATGTGTATGCATGTATTGTCTGCATGTACATAAGTGCACCATGTCATGCAATGCC
Source organism: Nannospalax galili (assembly GCF_000622305.1). Taxonomy (NCBI): domain Eukaryota; kingdom Metazoa; phylum Chordata; class Mammalia; order Rodentia; family Spalacidae; genus Nannospalax; species Nannospalax galili. Next base: position 3,705,653 of record NW_008332654.1, on the reverse strand, counting down.
CATGGAAGACAGAAGAGGCTGTCGGACCCCTGGAACTGGAGTTACGGACAGTTGTCAGCTGCCTTGTGGTTGCTGGGATTCAAACCCAGGTCTTCTGAAAGAACAGCCAGTGTTCTTAACCACTGAGCCATCTCTCCACACCCCCCGCCAAAAAAACCCTTAATACTCTTAATATTCTCAGGATCTAGAACTCTGGTATATAGCAAATGGAGAATTAATAAATATGTGCCAATTTGAATTAGCAAATGCCACATAGCTAGCTAGGCATCTAACCCAAACCTCTAACTTGTACATATTTTTATACTTTTCATCATTTTTGTTTTTCAACTTTGCAGCATGAATTGAGATAATGTTCCTTAAGAATGTTCAATACTAGAGCTCGTCCTCTGCCATTTGAGCCCAGGGATAAAGTGTCAACTTTGGGCAAATTGAATTCACTTTAACTTAATAATGTCTACAATTCAAAGGCCATCCACAAAAGGCTGAAAATATCATAAGTGAGATATTTCTGTCCACAAGAAAATGATGATCTAATAAAGGGGGAAGGGAAGGTAGATGTAACTGTTGTGATCAAAGTGTGCACAGTGAACTAAATTAGCAATTAGGCAGAATAGAGCTCAGAGAACGAAATGAGTAACAATGTCACAGTAATCACAGTACTCCAGCGGGCTGCAGAAATAAAAAGCACTGAGCTCTCAGTGGCTTCAAACAACAAGCTGTTTCTTGCTCAGATGCTGCATGCCTGGTATGGGGCAATTCTGGCCTCTCATAATCTTTTCACTATGGGATCTAGGATCATGGATCAGCCTCCATCTTGAGCATCATTAATTGCAAAGGCAGAAAGAACTAGAAAGTCTCCCATTAGCCATTACATACCCTTTCTGTTCATGGGTCGCTGATCAGAAATAGTGACATGGGTATACCTCATCACAAGAGGGCCAGAGAGTGCAATCCTATCACATGCATGGTGGACGGCACTATTTAGTCAATCATGCTAATGACTAACAGGGAAAATAAGAAACAGCACATTCTAAGTGGGACTAATAAACATGGCTCAAATATTTAAACTAAGGATACTACTAAAATATGACTTGTTTCAGCCTTAAAAGGAAACCCTCTTATTCAAGTGTATCAAGAATAGATGGAAGATTCATAATCTCTAAATGCAAAAGACCTATGTTTAGCAGAATGGGGCAAACCACAGATGCATATTTTTCTTTGCCAGAATCCCTGTGTGGACAGTACCAGCTCCTCTGAGCTGAAAGTCCTTCATGCTCACTACACTAAAGAACTCCAGTTGGTTTTGTGTTCCACTGCAGCCATAAATATGCAGCATAGCCCAGATATTATTTAGAGCTGCCAGTTCTTACAGCCTGAAAGTTACAGCCAGTAATCAGGCAATCTCTAAGGAAAAGAGTCAACAAAGTTTGCAGGGTAGCACAGTAGTTTCTATAGCAGTAATGGAACCTATGCAGGGGGCAGGGCTGTAATTGTGGCTGGGCAGGGAGCACATGTTCTTCTTTGATGGATGTTGCTGGAGAAAAACACTTGATACATTTTTGTTGATAATGATCAGAGGGAGAGGAGCCTGCAGAGTTTGTATATGACTCAGGCTTTTGTAACTGTGGAATCTGTGTCCCAGGCAATAATAAATGTCAGATATTTTTATAGAATGCCATTGCTGCCCCACATACTATAGATCTACCAGTGCTTGATTTTTTCTTTGGTTTATTTTTCAAAAACTGATAAATTGCTTGATTTGGGAAATTGTTCTGTACCACCAAGAAATAAAAAATAAAATATTGAATACAAGTCTACTAACAAAAATCCATACAGAATGGATGTATTTATTATAGAGATGAGATGATTAGATATATAAAAACCAACAATGATCCTTTTCAATAATTTCTGTTGTTGCTTCGCTTGTCAAGGGAATAACATCAGTCTGCTTCGTGCCCTGATAGTTTTTCAAGACTTTATATCTCGCCATTTGCTTCCAACAGGAAGAGCTCACTGGACATTGCAGAATATATAGACTCTGATTACTGATTTTAATTTACTGTAATTCATAAATACACATGCCTATCACAGCTCAAAACCTCTGCAGTCTCCAGAATGTTGATTTTGCTACCCCATATATTTAATTTTCTTTTAAAAACGGATCGTATTTCTGTGAACACTCATTTGCTTTTCAAATTATGGCTGCCTAGCTAAGGCTTGTGTACCAGGTGCCATGTAAAAGCATGTTAAAAGTAGATAAAAGCAATTTATCCTGCCCTCTAATTAGAGATCTCTCATTTTCACCACTGACAATAGCAAAATGCAGCTGTGGCAGTGGGGAGATAATAGGAGTGGGAACAGGGAGCAGGGAGAAATTAAAGATGTGCTGGCTGATGCAGAGTGTCACCTCGCCATTGCTCAGCTTGGCTGGGCTTCAGGATGAATGGGGATTTGCAGTGTTTCCTCTTCCCTGACTCAGTTCACTTATTATACTCGAATAACACAGTTTGTATTTTGTTTTTAAGGGAGAATATGTAGGGTAGAAGAGCAGGTAATAGGTAGGATCCTCTCAATGCCTAACCATATGGGGTGTGTTATTACCTAGTTGTTCAGCTTACATACCATTTAACACCTGTTAGATGCTCATGACTATACTTAATGGAATAGGGTTGAGAAAGTAGGGTAAAAAGGCACTATTTCCCTGTTCCTTCTACCACTATTTCCACCCAACTTAATGTGCTCTTGTTTTAAGCCCACTGAGTCCACTTAGTGTTACCTGTATGTGCATTCATATAGGACCAGCTACTGGAGCATGGGTAGCCTCTGAGAGACCCTATCCCTAAAGCAAACTGAATCACTCTCCCCTAGCAGCCATCAATTGTCAGTAGATTCATGGCTAGGCTTTGGGTTTTATGAAACTTTCGAAACTCCATCCACACTAGAGTTTTGACTGATTTGAGCTTGAGCAAGTCTTATGCATGCAGTCACCGTTACTGTGCGTTCATGTGTGCAATGGCCCTATCTTGTCCAACAAATACAGTTTCTTCACAGATATCCTATGGTTGCCATGTTCTTTCTGAACACTCTTCCATGATTATCCCTGTGCCTTGAGAATAAGGGTAGCATATCGACATCCCATTTATTGTTGAGCACTCCACAGACACTTAATCCATGCATTTTGACTACCTGTGAGTCTCTCTATTATTAATTTATGTCTAGTACAAAAAGAAACTTCTCTGATGAGGTTTAAGAGATGTACTAAACTACTGGTACAAAGATAACTTAGAGGGCACATTTTTACTATGTCTATTTAGTATAATAATAGGATTAGGTTCTTTATGAGGACCTATGACCTAGCCAGTTGTGAGTTTGGGGCCCAGTTAACATTACCAACATGATTTTTGTATTTTGAAATGAGTCTTAAATCCAATCAGAAAGTGGTTGGTTATCCTCATAACATCTGTGCCACAATTGCAACAATGGGCAAATAATGACTTCCCAGGCCAGTCATTATTGTAGCTTGCAGAATTCAACAGTTGGGTAAGAATGATGATTACTTTTCTCCCCTGATAGATGGCATAGAACTTTTCTATCACTATGAAAGTTAGCCAGTAGGGCTCAAGCTTCCAGATAAGTACCACCTTGATTTTTCCATATCCTGGGATGCAATATGTGATGTCTTTGGCAACAGGGTCTTCCCATCAAGTCTGGATGGTAATCAAGAGAAATGGCAGTAGCCCACAATGTTTAGGGTGGTATATGGGACCCCACTGACCAACAACTGGAAAAGAGGTAGCCCATACCTCACACTGGACTTTGTATTTGGTAGCCTATTGTATTTGGGAGAAAATTGCCCCCAATTATAGGGTAACTCCATTTAAACTCCCTTTATATGTGTTTATGCATATATTATGGGAACTTTCGATAGCTGTAGGCTTCCATATGACTTTTTCAAAGGTCCGTAGTGTTAGTTTTCTTTGCCCATACTCCCTCCTTTACCTACACTTCTTGCTCCATCTTTCCCCCTTCATACCACCTGTGTTATATTCACCCCCTCCTTTGAAATTCTATCTCATGGCTCCTTACTAGTTTCTTCACTAGAAAGGTCATTTTCCTGAAGATCATTTCTGGTGTGTTGTAATCACTTGCCATGTGCTAAGAAAAGACAAAACTAAAGAAAGGTCATCTTGGAGTATAAATGTTCTGAATAATCTCTTCAGAATGAGTAAGTGTTGAGAAAGTGTTTCGTGAAATGGCCAGCTTGAGTGTGGGACACCAAAAGAAGGGTCCTTCCAGGGAAAATATCAGAGTGGAAGTAGTACACATCAGATGCACGTAAGAGCACTTGAGAAGGACATCTCTTCCTGCTAAGGAGGAGGGCTCATTGCAAAGGATCTTCAAGCATTCAGAGTAGAAAAGAGCAGCATGAGAAATTTAATCCTTGATCACATGTTGCAATGTGATTTAAATGGCAGTTTTGGAAGAATGTTCTGGTAAATGTGTATTCTGATTGTATAAATGTGAAAAGAAATATTAAAATTAAGTGTAGAGAAAGGCAAGTTTAAGTAGCAATTTTTATATGCTGTCTGGTATGACAAATTATGCTATAAATGAGAAAGATATCAATACTACAGGTGTAATAATGCAGCTCAGCTACTGTGGGGGTGGTAGGGATGAAAGGGAAAAAGGTTCAATGTAAGAGATGTGTTAGCTTGTTAAAGTAATCTAGAAGGCTTAATCACCTTGAAAGAGCAAAAGTATAATATAATGTACCACATAAAATTAGTGATAATGGAGAGATAGGTACAAAATATGGGTTTATGTGAGAAAATAATGATGCCTGTGCTTCATATTTTTAAAAAGCACATACGGATAGTTTAAATGGAGAGGTAAAAAGCTATGAACTATCAGGACTTGAATGTAGATTTGGGTTGGGTTGGGCTAGTCACAGCAGCCAGAGCATGGTAAATAGATGAGTCCTTCACCAATCGGATAAGAACACTGTCAGAGAGGGAATCACATGGAGGGTGAGGAAAATATGGGAGGTGGGAAAATAAGAGACTGAAATCAAGTAGGGGTTAGCCAGCAGTGCTGCTTGCCAAATAAACCCCTGCAAGAAGAAAAGTTTCAGGGAGAGATAAAGGAGAAATAATTATCCTAAAATCAGCACTTTGCTGAACTCCTTCAGAAGAGGTGTAGGAAGTGAGGGAGGGGCGGAGTGGCAGCAGGATGCTCAGTTGTTAAATACAAGGGAAAATAGATGAATAGCTCTAATAAATGCTAGCATTGCCGAGTTAGTGATTTAAAGACCTTGGGAAAATATGAATATTTAGATTTTTAGCAACAGTTAACTGTGCACAGATAAAATGTTAAAGGGTGGAAGTAAAATACATGTGGTATGTATTTCATGAATGTGTATCTGTGACCATTAGAAATGCATATTTAGTTAGGAGGGAAAAACCAATTATCCCAAAGAGAGCATCAGAATTAATTTATAAAAGATAATTTTATTTGTTTCTCAAAATCACATGAATCTATATTGGTTCTGCTTGGTATCCCAGAGACCATCAGGAGGGTGCAATATGATGTACAAAAGGAGCTATCAATTTGCTGTAATAACTGCATTTCTGGACAGCCAAGAAGATGTAGGAAGGCCCAGAAGGGTGAGGATAGACTCTAGAGTTGGACTTTAGGATGCCCCATTGGAGGGCAGTTGTGTAAAGACAGAAGAATCACATACTGAATATTCCTACTCACAGCATTGGCAATAGAAGCATTCAATATTCACCCAGAAAATACTCAAAATACATGAAAAACATAGATAAAACCTTCAAATTTTCTTTAAGTTCACGCCTCTCTCTATCTCTCCATTGGATGATAAAGTACTCAAGATGCATCATACAGGGGAGAGATCTCAGAACATCTGAAAACTATGGGAGATAAAGGTAAAGTCAAGATGCAGAAGAAATGCAAAAAAATCAGTGTCTAGACAAATGTTGGTCTGACAAACCCTCACATCCTAAATCCTCAGAGTTGTTGGGATAGAGATTTGGGGATGAATTTTTACTAAATCCTACAAGACAAAGCAATCCCAAATACTGAATGCCTTGCTGATAACTAAAGGTTAGTGTTTGGGGTGTATATGGGCATGAATGCATAGAGTAAATTTGTCACTGTCAATAATAACAGTAGATTTATTGTTTTTTAAAATGTTAATTTCTGTGGTAATATCACATCTTAAGAAGTTAGCATCTAGATTTAACTTTGAGCTTTACACATTCAAAGTCATTGTTAGATTATATCTTTCTTTGTTTAAACAATGCATATCTGAAACAAACTATTGATTTTTCCTACATCCTATGATTATACATACAGCCAGAAATAATTGATTGCAAGTTCAACTTCAAAGTCATCAGAGAGATACTTTAATTAGGTTAAGTTTTATGTTACTAGTCAATGACAAGTTATCATTGTTATTTGCAATGAGACATAAGTATATATTATTCTTTGAAAGGAAATAAAACAAAATCCAAATGTTTTAATGTAAAAAGTATATGCTGCTGTATTTAAATTTAAATAATGGATATATCCATGTTAGAAATCACCCAAGATCAGGGAATTCTACCTGATAGAATTAGTGAGAACAGCTATGTTGGACATCTACCTGGTGAAAGCCTTTTTGGGCTCCTTCTCTTTAAGGATAAGCCTCTGTTTTGCTTCTTATTTAGAATTCAGTTCACTTTTAAGAAAGTGGAGATGTTCAAAATTGGTCACATATAACTCACTAAGTTTTCAGGGCTTGATTGCTCTTACTTTAGCTAACAAGTGAGATATAATCACGTATTTTATTATAGCTTCTTAACATGAGAAAACATATTTAGTTATCTTAAATTCATCTTCAAATTTGCATTTGGACTGCTCCATGTGACAAAGGCAGCTATATTTTTTTAAACTTCTTAACCTTGTCTACAAAAATGCTTTTAGGTTCAAATCATATGCTTCAAGAAACAGGCATTCACTGCAAGAGTTGTTGAATGATTTACTGTATCATTTACTGTACAAGAGCTCTAAACCCCTCAAGACAGATGTTTCTTCCTGGAACTTACATAATGAGAGAGGCAATTTTAATATACAACTTCCCAGTAAACTATTATACAAAACAGAAGTAAGTTATTGATCTGTTGAACTCAACCTGGCAGAACTACAACCCCTATACATTCTTAAATATATCGAAGTATATACTTTTATTTAAATCACATATGTACTTAAATTATCGTTATATGGACATTGACAGTAAATTTTAATCTTGACTATCAATAGAAGTATGCAGTGGTGTTTTAAGTAAATTTATTTTCATCAGAAATCCTTTCTGTCTCTCACAGAAGTAGAATTGTGACCTGCAGCCTGACAATGTATCTGATAGTAGCAGGACTAAATGAGTATGGAAAAAGGAAAAATGAAGTGAAATGCTCTAATTTCACAGTTAAAAAAGAATCTATTGTCTATTGCAGGTAATAGGACAACATCAGGGATGTCAGAGTCCTGAAAGCTAGCCTTATGTGGACTGAGTGATGTCATAACTAGAGCAAAGGGAGTTGGGAGTGCTCAAAGTCTGAGCCAGAGAGAAAGCGTTCAATACAAATGGTCATCTCAAAACAGGGCTACCAGCTATAAGCGGCAACCAGTGTTATAAGAGGCAGCAACTGATAGTTAAGAAGTCAGGCCCACCACTAAAGCATCACACATGATGCAGGAATCTCAAGAACCTGGGAAGTCAAGTGGAACACAGAAAAGGCAAACCTGGGCCATGAGAAGACAAGCAAGTGGGCAATGTGCTCAAGAGTAAGACCAGAGCTCCTTCCTCCTCCCTCGTGGTCCCTTCTTTACTCATGCAGACACACACAGACACACAGACACACACACAGATACACACATAAGAGACAGGCACATACACAGAAACACACAGGCACACACACAGACACACACATGAGTGTGCAGAGACACATAGACACACAGACACACAGACACACATACACTGACATGCACACATTTAAATCTAGATTCTCTATATAAGGGAGAACATGGTATTTGCCTTTGTGAGTGTGGCTTATTTTACTTAACATAATTTTCTTACAAATGTCATGATTTCATTTTATCTTTAAATGAATAAAATTCTATTTTGTAAGTCTTTTCTTCTTCACTCATCTATTGATGGACAATAAATAAATAAATGGACAATAAATATAAATGGGCTGGCTCTGTTTTTAGCTATTGTTTTAGCAATAAAGATGAGTGTTCAGGAATCTCTGTGTTGTGTTAGCTTGAGTGTGATCTCTGTGTTGTGTTAGCTTGAGTGTGTAGGGTAGTTAGGCAGAAGTGGAATACCTGGGTCACGTAGAAGTTCTATTTTTAGGTTTTTGAGGGGCGTCTTTACTGATGTTAGTAGTTGTACTGCACAGGGGCTCTTTCCCTACATCTTCTTCAACATTTGTTGTGTTTTCTTGATGACAGGTCATTTGACTGGGGTAAGCTAGAATATCAAAGCACTTTAATTTGCATTGTCCTGACAGGTAAGAGTGTTTTAATACCTGTCCAAATACTTATCAACTGTTTGTATTTCTTCTTTTGAGAACTGTCTCTTTGTTCATTGGCCCATTTATTGATTGGAAGTGATCTTAAGGGAAATGAGAAGGGAAAATAATAATGGTGTACAAATGATATGAAAGCAGAAGGAATTGCTGTTTAGTGGGACAAAGGGCAGAAGGGCTATGTGTGGGAAGGGTGAACAAGAACAATGTATATTGATGTGAAAATAAATAATTAAACCCATTATTTTGTATGCTAACATAAAAATAAAAGAAATTACTCTTTTATACACATACACACACACACACACACACAATAAGCTTAGGGAGAATGGTTTCTGCTACTTCAAAGACTGTAGCCTGATGACATTTGAAGGAAACTGCTTCCATCATTACAAAGATATGTAAATAAAATAATCAACTCTTAATAATACTACTGTTGGTTAAATTGGAGCTAGTACTCCATGATGAGATTTCTACACGGAATGGTTTGCATCTCAACCTGCCTTGTGTGTCACAATGAATTCCCACTAGCCTTCTGCCTTAGGCACTGTACAGCAGAAGGCCTTCAGGGAACAATACATGAATATATAACACCAATTTGCATGTCTTCTGGGATTGCCGAAATTCAGGTTCAGTAACTGTCACACTGTGGTAGTGAAAAGAATCCAGACTTTGGAACCCAATAGAACCATCTTTCTTCGCTGCTTGACTATGTCATCTTGATCCAGATATTCAACCTATCTGAGTCATATTGACGATGTGAAATACATTTGGTGTCTTTTAAGTGTCTGACTCATGTAGTTGACTAAGTTCTATCATTCTAACTTGCTTCCTTAAGAATTCAAAAGAAAATTCTGAAACAAGTTTCAACAGAAAAATTCCTTTTCTTTAAAAAAATATTTGAAAATAGGAACAAGAAACAATTCTCCCTCTCAAGACTGAATAGATTCTTCAACTTTTTATTTTATATTATTTTTAAATTTTTATGTATATGAATGTACTGCCTGCATGTATGTAAGTGTACCTGTGTCGTACAATACCCATGGAAGTCAGAAGAAGGCATTGAATTTCCTAGAACTGGAATTACTGATGGTTGTGGGTAACCATATGGGTTCTGGGATTTGAACTTTCATCCTCTTCAAGAGCAGCCAGTGCTCTTAACTGCTGAACCATCTCTCTAGCCCTCAATTCTTGAACTTTTGCTACACTTTTTCTCTCTATTGTCTTCTGCCTATGTACAAATAGAGAACCTGATCTCAATGGTATGTCAAATTCACTATTTCAAAAATAAAACAATACTTTAACAGTCAAAGAACCCTTTTTTATGAATTCCCCATGACCATTAATGGCACCCATTAATGGCACCAATAGTCTTTCTATTGACTATGGTATCCAAATATTTGTTAACATAGAATATCAATGGCTGTTTTTCATATAGTGGTAGATAATGAAAGATCCTGTGATCAAAATCCTCCAGAACATTTTTGGAAATATAAGAGACTTTCACATTGTCATTGTGGATGGAAGGTGTTGTACAACTTTAATGGCTGGGGAGCAGAGATACAAAGACATCCCACAATGGTGGGAAGTCTTTTACACTGTAGAACTAGAAGCCCAAGTTATGACTGGAGGCCACAGTGAGATCCGTGGGTGGACCCTATGTCTTCAAATACTAAATGCTCATCTTCTATGTCCACTGTGCTGATGCAAGCTCTATCGTAGACTTATAGAATGTTACTGTTGTTGGAAAGAAGTCAAAGTCATCTGGATGAGAGAAATGAGGCTATAAAGAAAAATTCACAAATTCCATAACTGCTTGATTGTAAAACCAGCCTGCCCTCAAAACTGTCTGACCTCTAAACAGGCCTCTAACACTCGCTTGAGGTTACCCCGTTGTCTGCATTCACACTCATCCTCCTGATTCAGGACAGAGGTGAACAAAACCTTAAGAACCATTCCCAGGAGGTCATCTGCAAAGCAGCCACATTCCTGTTTCCACATTGCCTATTAAGTACAAGTTCCTCAGTCTGGCATCCTGGATCCCCCATGATCTGTGCCAACCAGGCCATTTATTGGTATTTCACCCTATTCTCCTTCTGCCTCTTTTGAATGACAAACTGTCCCTCTGGCTAACTCCCAAGCACATATTGGGCATTTATATCTTCCCTCAAGCTGCTGCATTTGCCTAAAATATTCTCCACATTCTCTCCTTGTCAAATTTCTACCAATATTCAAATGTCTTCTCCATAAAAATTTTTGGAAAAAACATTTCAACTTTTGTTGTTTCTCTATTTATCACCTTTCATACTTAAAGCTATTACCAGAATTACTATGCTCTGTTAGACACTATAGCTACTTGAATATTTATACTATTGGGAACAAAATCTAATATGTGTAACCTTCACATGTGTAAGGTATACAGTTAAAGTTTGGAAGTAGGTTCAGGAAAGATACAGCATTAATAGAGAAAAACAAATCAGAAGACAAGACAAAGTTTCCCATGCTAACTATTCATCTGAGAAAAGCTTTAAAGAACTTGATCTCACTTTGAGGCTCCTTTCACAACAGAATTGAAATTCATTGGAAACGTATTTCACTTTTAAAGAAAACAGGAAGGAATGATGTCATTCTGTTCTCTCCGTTGCCCCCAACAAAAGCTTCATTTATCTTTATCATCTAACCTATGCTGTAGGCAGTAAAGATGGATGCCTTATTAATAAAAATCAGAGCCATACTTCTACCTGGCAGAGGAAGACTCCTAAAATATCCTCCAGAAAATGACAACACACCTAAGTGCCCCCCCAAACTGATAACCCTACTGCAGCATTATAGGCAGATTATAAAGTGGGTTCAGAACCATAATTCTGGAATGGAACATCTTTATAGATTCATTCTGACTATTCACTGCTGTGTAATCTAAAGTTCAAGTCAATAACCTAGAAGATGAACTTGAGAAGTAAAATTTAGCTAGACTCTTATTACATGTAAGTATATAATTTTTTTGCATGGGTAGTTAGTTACAAGAAGAATAAATCTGCTAATATCTTCCAAATCACCTAAGAGTTTCTTAATGTGTTTCTGCAGGAGAAAAATACCAAATGATCAAAAGGGTCCAATAAAAGTAACTAAAATACATGGCAAGAATTTTTTTAGTATAAGAAGACCAAAGAAACAAAATATATGTTAAAGGCCTATAATCAAATTCAGCAAAACAGAACTCTCATCTACTAGCCAAGGTTCTACTTTAGTAGCCTTTTGTTTTATGCTAATCTTTAAATTCTGAAAATTCACTTGAAATCAAGTTGCTATAAGTTTCTTGAATTATTTACTTTTTGAATATTTTATTTATTATTTTTATTTTATGTATATGAGTGTTTTCCTTGCATGTGAGTAAGTGCACTCGTGTCATACAATGTCCTGAGGAGGGCACTGGACTCCTGGAACTGGAGTTATGGGTGGTTGTTAGCTGCCATGTGGGTACTGGGAATCGAACCCAGGTCCTCTGCAAAAGCACGCAGTGCTTTTAACTGCTGAGCCATTTCTCCAACCCCGTTTCTTGAGCTATTTTGTACAATGATGAAACTTGTGATATAGCTAGAATCAAAATGAAATTATCCGATTTTTATGCTGTTGACAGGCTTTTCATTTCTAGACTACAGAAAGATTTTTATCAGACTATGTTTTTTCTTAAATTTAAAATAGAACTTTTTCCAGGGCTGAATAGATATGATTAAAGGCAATTATTATGTTACGCTGTAATTTAATATTTTCCCACAAAAATTTTATATTCAACTCTAAAAAGTTATTGAATAAAATCCAAGAGCTGAATTCTTTCAATATATAGTTTATAGTATGCCTTATAGTATTGCCCCACATGCTTTGCTATCTGAGCTTTGGAAATGTAAGCAATTATATCACATTCGTGTCATTTTATATATTATGTCATGAGATACTAGATTTTATTACATTACATTCCTTATGTTTACATAAAATTCAATTATAAAAAGATGACTTGGAAACTTATTCCCCAATTTATTAATAGCTTATATTCTTCCATGAAAATTCTCTTTTGCACAGAAAGGGCATGCCACTTCTCTGCTCAGTGCTCCATCAAGTCATGTTTACTGTAACCAGGAAACAAAATTTCCAAACAAACCCTGGTGTTTACAGCACTTGGAAAGGCGTGTGGCCTACCATTCCAGTCTCTAACCAGCATGCTCCCCACCTGCTTTTTGGCTTTGGCTTAATACATTGGTTGGGGCACAGCACAAGTGTAAGAACATGAGACTGTGAGATGCCACAGGCCAGGTGACATGCCAGTGCTGCTGAAAAGCTGGTACATGGCAGGGGATCCTGTGTACACAGAAAGGCCACATGCCGCTCCAAAGTGTAACAGCCACTTCTCTCAAATTAGATGAATATTTTTCTCTCCATTATGTTCTCAAAAACATGTTGCAAAACAATGAGCCTTGAGCTAGACTAAGTACAAAAGTTCAGCGTGTTTCACATGAGTAACAAGTGAATATTCATATTTGTTTCTGCACTGATTGACAAGTACAATTGTTTTTATAGAGCATGCTCATGTGTGATTTGAGAAATAACTCTTTTGAGGCAACAGCCATCATTCTAATAGGTGTAAGACTTCTCATAGAACCAAATGCTGCAAAGTAGAAAGAAAAACTTGTTTGTTGCCAGGGAAGGATAAGGAATCAAGTAATTACACTTTTAAAATTCTGTTGGGTCCAGTGTGGGTTACAGAATTCATAAATGTGCAATGTCATGTAACCCAAGGTGTTTCCTGAGTTCTAATTCTGCTGTTGAATAAGTATGTGAACATAAAAGTTGAATAAGATTTCTCTGACTTGTTTCCTTCACTTTAACAATGGAAGACTCAATGAGATCAAAATGACTCTGAAATGTATGAAGAATTAGTGATGAGGAGCTCTTTCTGGATGAAGAGATATGGTAAGCAGGGATTCTGAAAAATTGTAAAGCGCTGTGGCTGTGCTATCCAAATTTTAAGCATGAATGTAATTGTGGAATTTGTAATTAATAGCAATCTTTAGCATGATATATTTTCAAATTTACAGTTTTTAAAAAGTCAGTTCAACTGTACTTTCCAAGCCTCCAGGGAGCAAAATAAATGCACTTATAACTATTTTTATAGATTGTACATTATTTCAGATAGGAATCAAAGGAAGATACAGAACACCAACAATACATACTTTAGTTTGGAACTTAGGTTCCCATGCTATAGCTCTAGCTTTGACAAATGCCCCATGTCTTTCCTTAAATGATTTTCCAGGCTTCAATGTGGACCCGGAGTATCCTGCAGGGTCCTGTTCTGCTTTGGGAGGAATAAATCCATGGTGACAAGTATTGTTCACTTTCACCAGGAAAACAGTATCCTCTTTGCTTCCATAAGAGAGATCCTGCTGACACTCTAGTATGTCCACAATGCTGTGATGCCTAATATAGGTATTTGGGACATTTATTTATTTTCTCTCTGATTGCTGAGTAAATTACTGCTTATAAAAGGTTATGTATCTCTAGAAAGCATTAGTAATGAATTGTCAGTTCTTTTGACCCAAAGAGTGGGTGATTTCCAGCATCTTTTAAGCCTGGAGTTTTAATAAAAATGTCATCACTTTGAAATCTATGAAATAGGAATTTGAAGCTCAGATCACCTCTGGATGAGCACACAGACTGAGAGAGTCATGGGACCCTGTGGAGACAGCCTTTTCATAAAGCTCAGCTACCAGTCGTCAGGAGGTATGAGTGGAAGATTAGAGACAAAATATGACTTTGAAAACTGGATCTCCAAGCAGAGCATTCAGACAGGACTTATACACTGCATGCTTTAAAACAAAGCAGCTACTTACAGAAGTATATGTATTTCAGCAGATAATCTACACGGAAAAGGAAAAAAAGACCCTGGCTTCAAAACACTGAGTATGTACTCTGAATTTTAGTTCTCTAATACCTAGAATTGTAGTGCTAAAAGTGTTTGTCAAAATAATCTTTAAAAACTCAGTTACAGTTTCCTCTGATACATACTTTCTGCTTTCCTTTTGGTATTGATTCTTCCATTTTCCATTCACAGTTTTCCATGATCTTGAGTGACATAATGATTCTGTCTCTTAAACACACACGGCTCCCCAGTCCTGTAAGTCATCGGAAGTTACATTGTCTACTGCTTTTCCTATATTTTTAAATTTTTATTTTGTTTTGTCAATTTTTCATTTCTTGGTTTTACTTCCATTTTATTATCTTTTAGACCCTCAAATATGAGATCATGGGAGCCATTCACAATTCATCGATGAAAGGAAATAAAATATTTACACCTTATTCAACATCTTCTAAAAGTAGAATTTTTTTTTTTTTGGTTTGGTTGGTGTTTTGGAGACAAGGACTCATGAAGCCAAGTCTGGCCTCGAACTCCTGATTTTCATACTTCTGTCTCCCAAGTGCTGGGATTTCAGGAATACACTAATGGAAGGTTCTGTATGTTTTAAGTACATCTACACTGTAGAAATATTTTCCCTAAAAATGGAATGTACTGGATATAGTTTACTCTCTCCTATGATTTTGGCATACCTAAGTCTGAACAAAATTTGGAAGTGTTGTTAACTTCATCTATTCAACTCCAAACCAGATTGAGAATCAATCCTCCTTTTTCAACTGTATATGTTGCATACATAAAGTATGATAACCTACCATCATTGTCTATGACACCTCTTAGACCACTAATAAATATTTAACAAGTTGTTATTGTTAACTTAGAGTTTGTTACCACAAGCAATATAAGAATGAATTTTGCCATAAGTCTAGAAAGTATGATAAAAGAAAAATTTACAAAAATAGGCAAAAGAACAGATTAATATTTAAATTAGTGCAAATACTGCATAGCACAAAAGACAAAGCTACTCTAGTACCTTCTGGTGGGAAGTATGATTGAGCCGTCTGAAAAAACAGATGAAACATATGCTCATGTTTTACCTTATACAGCATTTCTGTTAGATACTAATTTTACTCATTTCTAATATTTGAAAATTGAAAGGAAATTGTCAGTGATAGCATATACTTGTTATGCTAAAATTCCCCTCATTAAAATATTTTCAGACAGAGTTTTCATGCTGAATTTAAAACAAGAAGTGAGGTCTACAAGAAAAAAAAAAAAATGTTTACCAGGCTGGAGAGGTGACTCAGCAGTTAAGAGCACTGACTGTTCTTAGGAAGACTCAGGATTGATTCCCAGCACCCACATGGTGGCTAACAACCATGCATAATTCCAGTTCCAGGGGATCCGACATTTCTGAACTCACTGGGCATTGCACATGACATGGGTGTACTTACACACGTGTAGGCAATACCTTCATACACATAAAAAATAACAAAAAAAATTTTTGGAATTGTGTAGACTTAATTAGATATGCAAAACTGTAGGAAAGTGTAATCAGTAGCTAATTATTACTTTTTTGCTCTACTTTATGTGAAAATGTCTCTCTGCTGCCCTGATGGACACACCCAAAATATACGAAACCTGACAAAAATATAAGTGAAGATGAACCAGAGGGATGGACTATCCTAGAAGCAAAGTGTAATAATATTTTGCCAAAGAAAAAAGATCAAGAATGATATGTGAACAAAAGCATATAAAATTTGCAACATGAAAATTAAACAAAAATCTCTGAAGCTCATTATACCATCAAAAATATTATAATCCTGACTTTTATTGTTACATTTTTTAAATTATCGGGGTTTTCTTCTGTGTGTGCATATGGGTACCTTTGGTGTATGTTCATGTGTCCAGATACACATGTACGCATGCATGTGAAAGTCAAAAGATAACCTTTGATGTTGTTCCTCAGGGGCCATCTAGTTTTTTATTTTTTGAGACAGAGTCTCTCACTGGTTTGGAACTCACCAAGTAGAGTAGGCTGGCTAGCCATCGCCCCAAGGAGCCTCCTGTCTCTGCCTCCTTAGCACTGGGATGAAAAGAGCTGTACTCCCACAACAAGCAATTTTTGCATAGATTCTCAGTTTGAACTAAGATCCTCGTGTTTACAGGTCAAGCTCTAAGTCCAGCCCCTAACCTTCTCTTCTTAAAAGCCTAAAAGTTTTGATTACACTGTTTTCAAAACTCATGAATAATGCAGGAGACTTTTGTAAAACTTCAAATATATCAGTAAGTCTTTATATTTCATTTGAAGACACTTTTTACCTATGTCTCTAGACACCAGATTGATGATGGAAAGGTTGTCCCCTGAGTATGTTCTACATTGAGTGTATGACTTACCAAGCTACACATGGTCATTTTAAAAGAGGGAGCTTTTCCTTTGACCTGAAATGAAGACCACACATATACTGTAGTGAATTGTAAGCAGCTGTGGACAGACTTGGCACAGCCAAGTTTCCTGAAAGATTACATCTGTGTGCTCAGTTACGGTTTTGATACAACTGCCTTGAACATATTTACACAAAAATAAAAAGATATGTTGACCATCTTAAAAACACTGAATTCAGACATTTACTCCTTAGATTGAGTGTCTTCTCTTTCCTAATTACTTGTACTTTAGTGGTTAAGCAGTTTAAATAAAACTTCCAAAGCAAATATTAAACATTAAATTTGAAAGATGGCACTACCTTTCAAAGACTGACAAACAGTAGGAGGTCTTAATTCCACCCTTGATTATCATGATACTTTGCAAATGACTTAGTCCAAATATTGCTCAGATTTTTTTGCATTCTGACATTAACAATACTTTAGTGAGACTTTTTTTCAGAAAGTGGCAAAGTTACAAAGAGTCTTGAAAAGATTTCAGTATTTATAAATTGTTTTTTAAGTTGAGTCAACATTTGCTCACCTGTGTTCAAAATGTGTTGCCCCTCACTTTTTGAAAAATTTAAGTAGCCTATTTTATTTTCTTAGCCCAAACTGGAATGAGTAGGAATTTATTGTGACATTTAAAAATATTTATTTTTATTTATATGTATGTGTTTGCCTGCTTAAGTTTTTGTGCACCACATGCAGGAGCCCATGGAAGTCAGAAGAGGGTGTACTAGCCCCCGGAACTGGAGTTACAGGTGGTTGTTACCCTCCAGGTGGGTTCTGGGGACCCAATCCAGGTCCTCTGTAAGAGTAGCAAGTGCTCTTAACCACTGAGGCACCTCTCTAGCTCCAGTAGGCTCAAAATTTAAGTGGACAAGTATAATAGAATGAATCAATTATACCAAAGATTTTCATCATTTTTATTTTTATCATACACTGAGGGGCAACTCAAGACAATGTCTAGTGAATTTGATAGCAGTGTAATAGTCATAAAAAATGAATTTATAAGACTCCGTATCAGACGTCTTTCATGAATCCAACCCTAAAGTGTAAACCACTAGCATGGGAATCCCTGCAAATAGCTAACTAAGGATAGAGGAATGACTATGGAAAGGGTTTCTGCTTAGCCTTCCTGTTTCCCTTAGGAAGCTAAAAAATAAAAATAAAAAGACTAAAGTTACCAACTCCATTCATATGTTTTTCTCAACCATCAATTTTCTTAGAAATAAATCTAGAATTATCAAAAAATAACTTAGCTTGGTGCGGATATTTGCTGTAAGAGCTTTCATTGTGGTGGAAGTGAAGGGAAAGGTTAAGTAGAAGACAGGCATCACTGCTGTAATTTGTAATCTGATGTGATAACCTCATGTTTAATATTTTATGGAGTGCAAGGTGACTGCTACAGGGAGAAATGTCACGTGGAGATAAGGAAAATCATATGCTAAGAATGTGTATAAATGTGACTGAGAATTAGCTTGAGTGTTTCTTATTAATTGATAGATCAGTGTAACACGATGATGAAATAATGAAGGTATCCTAGCAACCATATTTTCATAACAACTGTGGCCTATAAGAGTGTGATGACTGTTGGGCATATTTTATTAATTTAGGAGAGTGAGTAAAGGTAATTAATAAACCTCCCTGCAAACAAAATATAATGTATATTTCATCTGACCTAATCAGAATTTTTATTTATAAAAGTAGTGTACATGAATGAATAAACCATTTTAACTTCACAATATTCCATTCTAAGTAGTAGTAAGGCATTCTGCCATTCATTTATTTGGCAATGCAATCAGAAAAACAACATTCACCAAGACCTGTCAGTGTTGTATGCTCTGCTTTTAAAACAAATACCAATATATCAAAATAAGTGTTTACTTAGAAGTTAGTATTTCTACTTTTAAAATCTTTACCTTTTTGTAATAATACTCAAACAAAAATATGCCTTTATTTTGCTCTTCTGAAAACTGGTATATTTCTCTGCTTTTTGAGATTTTACTCTAAAAAACAATTTACAAATAAAAATAGAGTTGATGTGCATAACATATTCATACATTGTTTTTATTGATTATGTGAGTCAAATCAACAGATCACCACTCATAGTTACCATTTGTAGAGGGAGGGTCATTGAAGATGTTTAAGTCATCTGTTTTTATAAATCTGTCAGTTTCTTTAGGCAGAATGCAGGTATGGTCTTTCTTCTGATCACCATTTTATCACACTAATATAAAACCCATTTTGAATGTATGAATCAATGTCTGGATAAATGAAGAGAAGTTTAACTTGTCTTCCTGGGACAAGTACTAGTATACATTGTGTTGGATCTAGCTAGAGCATTGGTTCCATGCACTCACCACCCCACTGATCATCAGAACATCTCCATCACCTCAGTCAGCCTCTCATGTGCCTCTGCACCCAGTACTCTCCTTCCAGCAACTACTGACTTGATGAGCTCCACCATCTGATCACATTTCCTATTTCAGAATTCATGTAAATCTAACTATATGGCTGGTCTCTTTTTTCTGAGACATTTTGTACTTAACATTATATTATGTGAGATCCATGCACATGGTTTCAAGTGTCAGTGATTTGATAATTATTTCTGTCATTTTATGTGTTCATCAACTGCTGGACATTTTGGTTGTTTCCAGTTTGTATTATCATAGACAAAACCTAGATTCTGCATATATTCACCTTCGTTTCTCTCCTATGAACATGTAGTGGTAGGATTGCTATGGTATGTAGTCTTAATTTTGTAAGGTATCACCAAATTATTCTCCAGCTAAAAATGTGGGTTATGGTTGGGACTCCACATTTGTCCCAACACTTTGTGTTATCCAGTTTTAGCCAGTCAAAGTAGGAGTGTGATTGTATCTGTGTTTTTTCAAAAAAATAAAATTGCATTTTCAGAGAGAGATGGTTCAGGAGTTAAGGGTACTGGTTGCTCTTGCAGAGGACCCAGGTTCAGTTCCCAGCACCCACATGGCAGCTAACAACAGTCTGCAACTCCAGTTTCAGGTTACTGATGCCCTCTTCTGACCTCTGCAGGCATTGCATGACACAAGAGAGCTTACAAGCATGCAAGCAATACATTCATACACATAAAATAAAAATGATAAATAAAATATTTTAAAAATTGAGTTTCCATAATTATTAAAGCACATACTTTCTTGTGCTTTTTTTTTTTTAGGTGGGAGGAATATTTTCTAAGCTAGATTGAGATCATCTATGGGTTTATGAGCTGGAAAGGACAAAACTGAGGTCCCAGGACAACGTGGTGTGGTACTCCAATATGGGTAGTAAAACACAGCAGCTGTGGATGAGTCACATGAACGTTTAGAAGTTTAGATGTTTTCACAATCTGAAAAGCCTGTGAGGGATTTTTTTTTCCTATGAGGGTTTTTATTGTTTACTTTACTGTTTCACAGCATTGCTATATGACCTTATTGAAGGTAACTAAGGATGTGTATAATGTTTTCTTTGTGATTTTTGATGTCCAGTAGCACACCTATGGAGTTCTATGATAACCTAGTGCAATCTCACCTCACTAACAAACTATTGTTCTTCCCTCAGAAATATTACAACCCTTATCAAATATTTATAAGGCAAGATATATTCATTTTTACACTCATGCCCTAAGGAAATATTGAACATGTTCTATGGTTATTAAGAAAAAGACATTTTCTTTTTTCCCTCCTCACCAAAATTTGTAATATTAAGAAATTAGAATCATTAATTTATAAAATTATAACACTCAAAATTATGTTACTAATAATTTAGATTAAAATTAATTAAAATTTTGACAGTTCTGGAATTAGCTTCCCAAATTCTCACATTTCTAAAACAAATTTCTGTCTAAAAGTCACAAAATGAAATTTCCTTAATAATAAAAAATTGACCATATGCAACTGAACAGACTCAAACACAAGGGGCAAAGCTCTACTTTTTCAGTTCAAATGGTGGTAAGTAAAGAAAGTGCTACAGTCTTCTGCACTGATGGAAATGGTGCTTCTTGATCTTTCTCACAATATGGTTCACATAGGGAACACATATACCTTACTAAGAGTCAGGCATGCTTAAATCATGAGAACACCTCTATCTCTTGCCAGACATAAGGACTTTCTGAGTTTATAAGGCAAAGAAAAGGCATGCCATTTTTCTGAGGTCACAAGTGAAATTGGTGGTAGGAACCAGACTTGAATCCCACATCTTTTGTACTGCAAAGGTTTGCTTCTAAGGATCAGATTGTAACTATTCATTGAGGAAATGATTACACTAATGATGCCTTTATTAGCCACATCTTAAAAGAGGGAGTATGTCTTTTGGGACAAAACAGAAATCTATCTGAACCTCAGTGGTAGTCTCTTATGAACACAAAAACAAAATCATCATGATGGAGAATGAGTGAGGCAGGATGAGACAGACAACATAATTGGAAAATGATTTGGGAGTAATGGGACATGCTTGTATGCTCGGCACTAGGAGGCTGAGACTGGAAGATCACGAGTTTGAGGTCAAGCTGGGCTGTATAGCAAGACTCTAGCTTAAAATAAAGGAAAACAGAGAGAAAGACAATACCACCAGTGGTATGTTCATTCTGTGCATCTTGGAATGCTATTGTGTGTTAGAAGCCACCACACCTGACTGGATGAGAGAAGATAAATACAAAACAGTTCCTAATGACAAGCAACTTAAATTCTAGCTCTTGAAGTAGTACAAATCACTGCAGTCTAACAATGCCATGAGAGATCATTTGCTTTGCCTTTCTGGAGAGATTACTAAATCAGACAAAAAAAGGAACTGAAGTCTATATAATGCCAAGCACAGTTGTAACACACTAAATATATACTCTTTTTTTTTTTTTTTTTTTTTTTTTTTTTGAGTCAGCGTTTCCCTGTAGCCCCAACTGTCCTAGAACTCACTATATAGACCAGGTTGGTTTTGATCTCACAGAGATCCACCTGCCTCTGCTGGGATTAAAGTCACGTACCACTATGCCTAGAATAAACATATATTTGTATACTTACTATATGTCAGTCAATTTGATAGACACAGGATATAATTCAAGTAGCAAAAGAAAGAAGCCTGGGAAATTGGGATAATTTTAAGGAAGAAACAGGCACACAAGCACATGAAGAATTCTGTAACAATGTGGATGATCAGTGAGACTGTTAACTAATGTATCCTGTGTAATATCAGAGTCACTGGGTATTGCTGCTCAATTCTTTGCACACACTGAATTACACATACTGTTGTATAATAAAATACAGTTTGCACATCCAACTCACAATGCTTAATTCTTGTAAGTAGCTCTCAGTTAAATGATCCAAGGATGGCCCATTATCTCTCGTACAGTACTCACCAAGAAAACAAAACAAAACAAAGAAAGAAATATCAGTAACAAGTACTGTTTCTTGAGTTAGTCTATATATAGGACTGTACTAAATGCTTTGCATACTGTATATATTTACGAACAAATTTTTTAAAATTTGACTAATACTTAAACATGATCTGTGCCCTAAAAGTTTTCAGATGGACCAAAATGGAGTCTGTTTGCTACATTTTATATAGCTGGAATTTAGTGGGTTAACCAGTCCCACACCATCTGGAATATTCAGCTGTTCGGAGTAACGCATTTTCAGGGAGTTCTGCACCGTCAAGGACTTACTGTATGTGTTTTCACATAATATGAATAAAAGTGTGACTATTTGTAACATTTAAACTCACAATTTCCATAAATGAAAGAAAGTTCAGTATCAGATTTCTAATGACTCAGTTTTTCTCTCCCTCCTCAAAACACTACATGCATCTTGTGGGGAGCTGGTGAATAGGCAATGCGCAAATACAGTAGGTGACAGTTAGACACTCAGCAGCATTGGCAGGGGATGAATCATGCTCTTTCCCAGTCATTTGGCTTTTCAAGATCTTTGCTAAAGAAGAGATGCAAAAACTCTCTGGGACTCTTTCATCAGCCATCAAACTTGTGGCTTTTAGAACACGTTGGATTTGAGAAGCTTTTCATGAAGCACCTTGAAACAGCTTGCTATGGAAATGGAGAAAAAGGAAGGCAGATGCCTGAAAAAGGAATTTTTCTTTTAGTTAACATATCAGAGGATGGGCTCTGTGCCCAAACTTGAGAATTCAGAACTCATTGACATGAAAAGGAGTTCTCACTCTCTCTTTTTTTTCATGAAACTCTTGGATTAGTCCCCCGATTTGAATAAAAACTTCCCTCTTCCGCTCTTTCTCCTCCTTGTACTTTTGTTCTGTAAATGCTTCCCACAAAAAATCTGGGTAACTCTTTTCATGTCAAATGGCTATAGGACTCTGGAAGTTTCCAGAAAGGTTATATCTAATGGGTTCCTAAGAAAATATACACAATAGTAACTTTCTTATCAGACGAAAAGTGGCAAAAGACAGAGTTAGGGCTGTCTTTCGTCAAGGTGATATTTATACCTAAGCAAATCAACATTTCAGCTCTGTAAATCCCAAATTTGTTGCCAGACAGTATCTGGAGATTGTTTTGTGTGTTTTGACTGGATACAGATTCCTGTAATTTTTCGGATAGAACCAGAATTCCGTGTTTGTTTTTATTCATTGTTTTATCTTTTTGGGCCCTGTGACAAAGACCTCCCATTACTGAGTGCAGAGTGTCAGAGTCACTGGAATGAACTTTTCTGCAGTTTGTAGTTGAAAATACTATATTGATGTGAAAAAAGTAAAAATCTGAATTTATTCAAAATGCAACTTTTCCTGACCAAAACGTAAGAAAAGTACTATTTTATAGCTAGTAAATTGTTCCCCAAATCATGCTTTTCTGGTTGAACATTAGAAAGAATGTTCCTCATATGTTTAACAAACCTTAGTTGAGTATCCCCCATGTCCAGGCACCGTGATAGATTCTGGGAAAGCAAACAGAGTGCCCACCCTGGAGACTTTAATGTGAAATCAAAGAAAGCGAGAGTGACATAAAGTAGGCTATGAAGTAAGATGCATATTAAGTTACAGGCTTTCATTTTATTAGTTTGCACCAAGAGAGCCCAAGGCATAGTGCAGAAGGGCTTCCTAGAGGAGATTTTTTTCTTTTTTCTTTCTTTTTTTTTTTTTTTTTTTGAGATAGGGTCTCCCTATAGCCCCAACTGACCTGGAACTCACTATGTATACCAGGCTGCTCTCAATCTCACAGAGAATTCCCTGCTTCTGCCTCCAAGGGCTGAGATTAAAGGTTTGCACCATCATGCCCAGCCTCCAAGAGATTAAAAACAGAGAGCTAGAGAACTATCTGATAACATTATAGGGCTGGTAGAACAGAATGAGTCGTTACTAGAGATCACCAGAATACCAACCTCAGGGCTCTCCCTTTTAGGCTTCCACTTGGACTCATGTGCCAGATTAGAAAGCATTAAGAAACAGAATTCTTAGACTGAGGTGATGGCTTATTGATAAAATGTTATTTGGTAACCTGTTTGTTGTACAAGCATGAAGACCTGAGCCCAGATCCCTAACACTCACCTAAAAAAATTGGGCACAGAGGTGCATTCGTGTAACCCCAGTGCTGAGGAGACAGAAACAGGCAGATTCCTACTTAGAGCTTACTGGCCAGCCAGTCTTGCCAAGTGGTGAGCTCCAGGCTCCATGAGAGACTCTCTCAAAAATGAAGGCAGAGAGTGAGGGAAAACACTCAACCTCTGACTTCCATATGCTTGTGTACTCACACGTACACATGCACATGCAACATGTACACACACATAGAAGACACACACACACACACACACACACAAAGATAACTCTTAATATGGACCAGAAAGCTTTCCAGTGGAAACAATAAGAACAATGCAACTGTTTTCACAAGGTAGCAGCAGCCAACAATGCTCATGAGTGCTTATGAACAGTCCCAAGAACACGCACAAAAATAAATAAATAAGAATGAGGCTTTCAGAAAAGGTAAATTAGCAAATCTAAGTGGAGGATAACAAGCATAGTTGGGACCAAGAGTGTGATCTGGTCCTTACAAGCTGTTGCAACCTGAAAGACTAAAAATCTAAAAACTACACATAAAAAGCAGACACACAGGAATAGCTCTGAACTGTTAATTGGAAACCAAATTGAAACTAGTTGCATGTACCATGCTAATCTCTCTGATTTGATAATTTTGTCGGAGAGGATTTGAAGTTTTAAAAAAATTGTCATGACAGGAGTGAAGAGAATGAATGGGGTAGAGGAGGAGGGCAGACTTGATGAGTAGACACATAGAAAAGCAAGAATAACATCATACCCTACAGAGACATGGCATGTCTAGTAGCAGGAAGGAGAGCAGGAAAGAATCAAGTGGAAGATGTTTGGGGATATGAATTGGAAGTGCACAGACTGATTAAACATATTCACAAGGAGGGGTTTAAGAAGATGTAATGTTGTACTAGAGAGATGGCTCAGCAGTTAAGAGCACTGGCTGCTCTCACAGAGGACCTGGGTTCAATCCCCAGCACCCACATGGGTGTTAACAGCTGTCCAGGGGATCCAATGCCCTCTCTGACCTCCGTGGGCATTATGCAACACAAGTCCACTTACACACATACAGGCAATACTCATACACATAAAATAAAAATATTTTTATTAAAAAAGAAGTTTGCATAGCTTGACACTGGGTGGGCAGCAATGCCAGTCACAGAATTAATGACTAGAGAGAGAAGAAAATTTTTGGATTTAGAGGTTGAGTTTAGTTAACACTGTTGTGTTTTGGGTGTAGATGGGTTTACAAACGTTGGTTTGGACTCCAGGTTGAAAGCTAGAGTCAGAAATATAGACTTCTGTTTCTGCCCTTTTGTGTTTTACATAGTAATATTTTTTAAAATGGAAATGTGGTTCATTATATTATATTTAGATCCCAGTCCAAGTTGTTGAGCCTTTTAGAGGCAGTGTTCATGGGAAGATGAGTCATGGACTATTAACTCTAAGGGGGATTTGTTGACTATTTTTCTTAAATACCATTTATTTGGATATGTAACAGATTTGAAATTATGCTATTTAAATAGAAATTACTTTTGATGGGTATTTTTCTAGGTGGTGTGAACTAAAAACATTTATGACCTATCTGACTTGGCATAGATTAAGCTACAATACATCTAAGAGTTCTAGCATTGAACTGCCTGTTACATCTATATAGAATTAGGTCTTGAGAAGTTAACTCTAGTTGACTTTAAGATAAAATGTGAATCAGAAAAATGTGGTAGAGGAGACTAGATTTGGATCTCAGATCTGATTTCTTAGTGCTATAGAAACTTTTCAATTTACTGATATCTGCAATTTTATTATCTCTAAAATGAAGGTGATAGTAGCATCTCATTTAATTCATAATGATATAGGCAAGATAACTGAAGAAATAGGTTAAGTATGGTATCTAAACAATCTTTTAACAATATTTCATTTATTATTTTTTGTTTGTGTATGAGTGTTTTGCCTGCATGCATGTAAGTATACCATGTGCATGCAACGCCCTGCTGAGGCCAGAAGAAAGTATCATGTCCCCTGGAACTGGAGTTATAGATAGTGGTTAACTGCCATGTGGGTGCTGAGAATTGAACCTGGGTCCTCTGGAAAAACAGCCAGTGTTCTTAACTGCTGAGTCATCTCCCCAGTCCCCAAAGAACAATCTTTTATTAATATGCAACGTCACCAGTAAAAACAATAAAAATATCATTAATGTAAATATTAAAATGGAAATATTTGAAAACAACTGAAGTGTGTTCAATGATGAAGAGTAAACCTACTAAAGTCAATTAGCTGTGAATTATTATAGCTATTTTTGCAGTATCTGAGAAAATGTAAGAGTCTAAGAAAAGTTTAAAATGCCTATCAAAATATAAAAAGTGCATTATTTGAGGTCATTTGAAAATAATTAAAGCATAAGATACTATAAGCTTTGGAATGAATTCTAGTTAACAGACCATACTAAGACTCAAAGGGAAATATGACAAGTAAATGGCACACAGCTAAGCAGTCTTAAAAGGGATCTTAAATGAACTAAAATTTAGGCTTGAACCTACCATCTGACCCAGTGATACCACTCCTTGGCATATACCCAAAGAACACATGCTATTGCAGAGACACTTGTACATCCATGTTTGTTGTTGCTC
This sequence comes from Nannospalax galili, assembly GCF_000622305.1. Classification (NCBI taxonomy): domain Eukaryota; kingdom Metazoa; phylum Chordata; class Mammalia; order Rodentia; family Spalacidae; genus Nannospalax; species Nannospalax galili. The sequence continues at coordinate 3,678,597 of NW_008332654.1, read as the reverse complement.
TTTTCACAATAGCCAAGAGATGGAAGCAACCTAAGTGTCCCTCAGTTGATGAGTGGATATTGAAAATGTGGTTCATTTATATGACGGAGTTCTACTCAGCAGTAAAGAAGACGAAATCATGAAATTTGAAGGTAAATGGATGGAACTAGAAACTGTTATACTAAGTGAAGTAACAGGCTCAGAAAAAAAAAAATTGACATATGTTCTCCCTCATATCTGGCTCCTAGAACCAGACTCTGATAAATAAGTATGCAACCAGACATAACTACAGGAACCAGGATAATGGAAAGGAAACAGGGAGGTAAAGGAAAAGAAAGAACCTGAAAGAGAACAGTAGGAAACAGGCCTTAATAAGGGAGATATGGATAAAAATTGGGTTAGTTTAAGGGAGTGGGGAGGGAAGGGTATACAAGGAACCTAGGGGATAAAGGGAAAGAAGGAGCTCAAGAGAGGCAGGACGATAACCAGAGGGAACCATATTAGTCCAACAACCTAATGACAAATTATACATACCAGATCAAGAAATATATGCTAGGTAAGGTTTATCTGAGAACAACTGGTCTTTGCCCAAGATTTATCTACATGACACACAGTAATTAAAAATACCAGACTGGTGGAACTAACCTTCTTGGGTGTTTAACAGACATACTTTGAGGTCTATAATAATTTGGTCAGAGGGACATAAAGGACAGTATTTGGTCCTTGCCCTCCTAGTTCGACTAGCTCTAGGGGACTATGACCATCTCTCAAAATGTCCTATAATGGTGGTGGGTCACCTGTCCTCTTGATCAAGGAGGCTGAGGAGACCCCACTAGGTGGACTTGAACCAGTGTCCAGTCTATAAAGAGGAGGGTCAACACAGAGGAATAACTTCCTCCATGCTTCCAAGCAAAGCCAACCATATTGGAGCAAGACCTTTGACTTACCTTCACATAGGTATAACTGTTAAAA
>NW_008332654.1:3597487-3677246 GCF_000622305.1 Nannospalax galili | reverse complement strand
ACAAGTAGTGGGGAATGGCTGGGGGTGCTGACAACACAGCAGACAGTAGCAGGGATATCAGAGTATAAGGGCTCTAGTTGGGGGAGGGAGACTATGAGAGGGTGCCACCTGGGAAGTGGGTGTATAAAAAAAATTCTTCAAAGCATAAATATTTGCTCCTTAATAACAGATGTGAAAAACATTCCCATTGAAATCTACCTGATGACTTTATATCCTTGCTCAGATGCCAAGGAGCTCAGAAAGTAACTGACTGTGACTAGTAATAATCAGATATTTAGAGATTAGAAACACATGTGCATCTTAGTGTCAATTGTATTAAAAATGAATTTTTCAGTATGAAACTTTAATAATGAAATGGAGATCTTTTTTAAAGTCTAAAACCTCCTTTAAATTTAAGTCTTATAGGGTTTATACAGAGTATAATATTATATAACTATTAATTCAACTATAAACCTAAAAATTTACAGCCAATTTTGAAAGAGATGCATCTTAGCTCTGGAAATTTTTATTGAATATGTCAATGCTGCTGTAATGAAATGCTTCTTCTAATTATATGGTTATTAAATAAATAATTAAAAAAAAAAAACTCTTGATTGAGGCCAATTCCTCTTTAAAAAGTGGAGGACCCACAGACATCTTCCGAATGATAAGCCACATATGACAATGTGATTGTCTCATTTCTGTTAAACTGTTTGAAATGGTCTTACATATCCCACCAAAAGAGAGATGAATTAAAACACAGTTGTGAAGTGTCCACTTCCTATGCCATGTGTGTTCCCTATCCCTTTGTTGTAAATAAACCTTGGAAGGAAAAAAAAAAAAAAAAAGTCATGTTAAAGCTAATAGATGAGGAAAATTAAAGTCTGTAAAAATATATGACAAAATGTTCTAATAAATGCACAGATTTGAAGAATACAAACTATATAGTAATACTGACTTGGAAGATTTTACCACATTGGGCTTTGTAGTTCCTCAAAGAATATTCTACTAGCAGAGAGCTGGGAAGTAGAGTCCCCTTTCAATTCCGGTTGGCATATATGTTTCCCTTAGTGTTAGGCCTCTAAGTTTCCTAGCTCTCTGCCTCCTTCTGGCTATGACAAGGCAGTCACCCCTTGTGGTCAGCCTCTTGGCACCATGGAGCCAAATAAACTTGATTTCAAACACAAAGCTTTTAGCTCTGGAAAGTTACTGTAATGTATTTAACATTTTCTTCATCCAGTGAAAAGGGAAGTGACCTAGACTGAATGGAAAGAATTCTTAGAAAGACAGAAATTACCAAAAGTGACTCAAAAGGAAATAATAATTAACAGACCCATAACAACAAAAGGAATTAAATTAACAACCCAAAGCTTCCCACATGGCTTCACTAATGAATTCTACCAAGCATTTAAAGAATTAACACCAGTTATTCATAAACTCTTTAAAAAAGAGAAAATGAGAGAACTTGATTCAATTGATTTTGAAGCCACTTAACCTGACATCAGAACCACAGACATTTCTAGACATGGTGGTACATGCCTTTAATCCAGCACTTGGGAGGCAAAGGCAAATCAACAAGCAAACAAACAAACGCCAAAGAAACAAAAGAAAAGAAAACATAAAACCAAAGACATCACAAAAAAAGGAATGCTATAAACCATTATCTCCTATACCTAGACAAAAAATTTCAACAAAATACTATTGACTCCACTGATATATATCATGATTAAATGATATTCTCAGATGGAGAGATTAAATAAGAAAAGAAACAGAAGGAAACCAGATTGTAAAAGAAGAAAATTATCTTTATTTGCAAATAGCATAATTTTATGTAGTGAAAATCATAAGGAATTTCTGCAAGCACATACGGAAGAGGGTTAGGGAAACTGAGGCCAATCAGGAAAAAATTGACCCTTTTAAAAAAGACTGCTTCTAGCTCCCCCCCGCCCCAGGGGTTTTAGCATTTGCTAGGATTTCTGACAGTCAGCAATGGGCAAAAGAATTGTTGCCTACCAGTGAGAAGAGTCCACCCAAGTGTGTCCTGGGCAACACCAATGATGGAGGAGAGGGGGTTGGGAAAGGGAAGGGCCCCATGGCCAGCTCTTGCTGGAGACTTCCAACTCTAACTCCTCTAATTCCAATGGGAGCTGTTAGTCTGCTACAGTAAAGTTTGTCTTCTTCACTCTTTTTCTCTATGGCTATTGCTTTTCCATTCTCTGTATCTAGGACTTTCTGGCTCCTGGTGTCTGAGTGCACTCTCTGGTGCGTGTCAAAGTGCTCTCTACATCTAGGGATCTCTCACCCACCCCTATCGTAATTCCCAGGGTAGTGGCTGCCTAGTAGTGGCTCCCAAGCCTCTTGTTGCCTTCTCCATTGCCCCTCATGGTTGCTGTGGTAACGGCTTTCAAGCTGTCAGAACAGTCTGAAGCCCCTCTGGCTTCTTACTCTGTTACTTCCCAGCTCTCTCCCTCATCCCTCTCACCTGTCAACTTCATTCCTCCTCTGTAGCTGTGATTTCCTCACTTCCCTTTGCCTGGTACTCTCACTCCTTAAGATGCGCTTGTGCCCACTCCTCCCCCTTGCTTGCTACTTTTACATTTTCTGCACATTGGTCTTCTGCCTTTTCCACAGGTACAATTCTTTGTTCACTCCATGGGGCAAACTTAGTGGCTCCTCTAGATGACCACCCCTCACTCCAAGGCCCCAATAACACATAGACATATATTCTAAAACTATTAGAATAAATAAATCCCATAAGGATGTAAGGTATAATATCAGATAAAAATAGTTCAATTCTATATATTATCAATGAACAAATTAAAAGTGAAATTTAGGATAAAAATTGTAAAATAAGTAAGTATAGCAAAGCATGGAAGACATTTACACTTCCAAGAAAATAAAAAACGATACACAGATGAGATATATTTGCCAATTATGTAGCTGGTAAGAAACTTGCATTCAGACTATGTGAAAAATTTTTACAAATCAATAATAAACACACAAAACAAAAATAATCCAGTTAAAATGCCCCAAATATTTGAATGGATATTATCCCCTAAAGATACAAAAATAGTCTATAACAGTACAAGAAGTTCAACATCATGAGATGTCAAAACTATAATGGTTTATCACTGCTTACTGACTAGAACTTGGGTTATTAAAAAAGTAGCATACATGACTTTTTGGGAAGAGGTGAACAAATATCTATTCACACCCCCCAGGGCACCACCAACAAAGAAATGATTCTACTCAATTCTAGCATAGGGAAACAATGCGATTATTGGGATTATGTGCGAGAACATGCCTGAGAGCCGTTCTAGCATGGGTGAGGACCCACGAAAAGCTGCATCCATGAAGCTCTTTGCCTACTGGCAGGCAACTCCACTGAAGAGAGTCTCCTCTCCATCAAAAATTGTTAACTGCATATATATATATATATATTCCCTCCAAAAAGTGGTGTTTCAATTTATAGGAAATAACTACAAAACATACAAGCTAAAAAGAACTTTGAGTAGATAGAAAGCTGACCTTCTTGGGAACAGAGGCCAGCAGCTCCTTCAGAAACTTGAACAATTTTTCCAAATGACTCAGCAGTCCCATTCCTATGCATATACTCAAAAGAACTAAAGATTTAGGGACACACAGGCTCACAATAGCATTGTATAGCATAGCAAAAGAAGGACAAGCAGCACAAATTGTCTTTGAGTTGAAGAGAAAACACACAAGACTTAGGATGCTAACACGATGGGATATTCTTCAAATTCAAAAAGGAGTGAAGCGCTATTACATAGATATTCATCCTGAAAAACTTTGAAACCATTGTGAAGTGAAAGACACTAGACACAAAAGACCATATGATTCATTACTATGAAGTGACCAGAAAAAGCAAACCTGTAGACACTGAAAGTGGATTAGTAACAGTCAGTGGGAAAGGAGACTAAAGTAGAAGAAGGAATCGGGAGAAACTCCCTACAAAGACGGGGATTCTCTTAGGTACAAGTTAAATGTTTAGAATTAAATAGAGGTAATGGTTGCACCACCTTATAAAAATATTAAAATCCCCTGGAATGTATTCTTTAAAATGATTAATTTCGTGGCATTTGAGTTTTGTCTCAATAAATAGAAACTAGTGCACGTAAATATTGTAAAATATTTATTTGGCCCCATATATGGTTTTAAAATCAAAATAGTAAATTGGGATGCTTCATTTTCATAAGCCTATTTAAGGTCTTAAGAATTTATGTGGCTATGTGTTTCGAAAGGTTACAAAAATAAGTATTGTAACTTCAATCAAGTAAAACCATTGCCCTTCTCTATGCCAATTTCCCCTTCAACTCCTTCTTGTGTTAAGCGGCATTGGAGAAGCTGTAAGAATTTTGGAGATATAACTAAGAAGAAACAGTTACTGTTATATAGCTCGAGGTAACAGTTGACCAGGTAGTGAGGAATCAATACTACAACAACTTGTAGGTAGAACACTTTGTTTCCCTGGTTTGCAAATGTTTTCCTTACAGTCTTGTTATGAACTGCATGACTCATCCTGGATCAAGATTGAATGCTGCTGAAGAGACTTATTCCAGAATGGACTTTTCCTATGACCTTTTAAAAAAATGTTTGTTTTTAATTTTTTTATAAGTACAGATTTTTAATGGAATTTTTGTGATTGTTATACAATATAGTTTGATGGTATTTAAATCCCCTCCCTTCTCTTTACCTCAGTCTACTGCCCCTGCCCAATTTAATGTTCTCTTTTATATATAATATAGCCTATTTTGACCCTCTCTCTCCCAAGTCTCAGGGATCATTGCGAAGAGGAAGCAGAAAGATTGTAAGAGTCAGAGGGAGTGGATGACCACAAGGAAACAGAGTCTTCCAGACAGCTGGTCAGTAACTCATATAAATTCACAGCAATGGTGACCACATGCACAAGTCCTATGCTAGCTCAAACCAGACAAAATCCCAGCATAGACATGGGGAAGAGGGTGAGAAACCCCAACCCTACCTAATGAATCTTGGCAATGAATGGCTACTGAGAGGCGGAGAGACAGGGTCTTACAGGGATGGGACTCTTAAGGAAGGCATGAATAACCAGGGAAAAACAAGATGAACAGAGCTGCAAGGTCATGTGTGGAACAATTCAAAGTTTGTAAGTGATTTGTGAAATGGAATTGATAAAAATCCCCCACCCAATTGGTTATTATAATGATTTTTAACTTAAAAAGAATTACAAATAATAGGAAAAACAGTAATAACAAATTTCAACCAGCTATGCTAAACAGAAACATCTCTTTCCTTTCCCTGCAGAAAGTATCATATTTCCCTGTGAAGGGACATTCAAATAACTGAATGAAATTACAGGGAACTGTTATAGTGGTAGACTAGTTATTATAAAAAGATGTTACATTGTTTTTCTAAATTTATGAAATTTGTCAGCTTTCTAAAATTTTGCTGGGATTTGCTTCTCATGAGAAATAAAACAGCATCAGTCATCAATCTGTAATATTTTTTCCTAAATACATTATTTCCAGTGACATAACTTTAGACCACCAAAAACCTGAACCTGCCTCATTTGGCATATAAAGTATTATGATAGAAGAAGAGGAAACCATGTTCCCTCTGCGAATTATTGTGCACATTTTTAACCTTTCCTCTCATTGCCCTTTCATGAGGTAACAATGTCTCCTCGGATGGTGCATGTCAGAAGATAGGCCCATCTTGAGAGAATCAGAGCACTGGAGCTCAATGATGACTGACATGGGTACACAGCTTGTTCACCTCGTCAAACCTGATAAAATGGGACATCTACACATCTATATCAATACCACAACCAAGGTTCAGGAATTGTTGTGGAAGAAGAGGTCAAAAGAATGTAAGAGCCAGAGGATGAGGAGGAGTACCGCAAAATACAGCTTTCTGAACATGACATGGCTATGACCTTTATGAACTCAAACCAGCACAAAATCAAGCCAGGAGAAATTCCAGCACAGGTGGAGTAGATTATGTCCAGGTCTCACCCTGACTAATAAGCTATTGGCTGTGGTTATTCCTGGGGGAAGGATAACCACTCTTTTCTGAATATGTGCCCATTGATAGGATTCCCATACTCCAGTGGATAGTCCCACATCCATGTACATATGGGCTTCACTAATTGTATTTGGTGGGTTTAAAAAGACATGAAGTTGGGAGGGGGATCTAGTAAGGAGGATATAGGGGAAGATGGAAGGTAAAATGAGGGATAAATATGACAGCATTTATATATATATGGAACTGTTAAGAACAAGTTAAAAATAAACCAAAGAGTAGTGCATCTTTCAACTCTCACCAGAGAAGCTTCTTCTTGAATAGCAGATGGCTATTAATACAGAGATGCACAGCTGTTCAACGTGCAGAGAATAAGAGACTACAGATTTTTCAATCCTAAATTGAACACCTGTATCACACTCTTTCCCCAGAAATCAGGGATCATTATAGAAGAAGGGGCAGATAGTTTCTAAGATCCAGAGATGGTAGATGAATCCAAGGAGATCACGTTGTCTAGACACAACAGAGCAGTTGTACATATGAACACACTGTGCTTGTGACAACATGAGCAAGACAGGTGAAAACCCGGTATGGATTTCTAAGATCCAGAGATGGTAGATGAATCCAAGGAGATCACGTTGTCTAGACACAACAGAGCAGTTGTACATATGAACACACTGTGCTTGTGACAACATGAGCAAGACAGGTGAAAACCCGGTATGGATGGGGGAACTGGACAAGGATCCTCACTCCTAACTGAGGAACAATTGGTAATTGACAGCTGCAGGGAAAAGAGTCGGTTTTCTTCAAGGTGTGATACTGGAGAGGCTGACCAGGCTCCAGGGGATGGATACCCCCCAAAGAGCATTTGGGGAACACAGATTAGACATGAGGCCTTTAAAAAAAATAGAGGACATGAAGTTGGGGGTGGTGGTAATAAGGTGGGAGGTGGAGATGAGGGAAGCTGGTTTTGAAAATGATCAAAATACAATGTATGAAATTTTCAATGAATCAATAAAATATTTGAAATAAATAAAGCCCATATGTGCTGGAAGCTTTAGTGTCAACTTGACATACCTGGGTTGAGGGAGCCTAATTGGGGAATTTCCTCTATTGGACTGGCCTGTGGCCATGTCTGAGGGGCATCTTCTTGATAAGTGATGTGGGAGGGCCACCCTGGCCAGGTGGGCCTGTGTTGCATAAGGAAGCAGGCTAAGCAGGGGCCAGGGGAGCAAGCCAGTAAGCAGCGTTCCTCCATGGCCTGTGCTCCAGCTCCTGCCTCCAGGTTCCTGCCCTGAGTTCCTACCTTGGGCTCCCAGGTGAACTGTGACCTGGGATATGTAAGGTAAATAAACCCTTTCCTCCCCAAGTTGGTAGTGGTCAGAGTGTTTTGTCACAGCAATGAAGCAACAAACTATGACACCATATTTCTGAAAAAAAAATAAACAACTAAATAAATAATCTAATCTAATAATAAATAAATAGAATTTCTATGTTTTCTGAGAGTTGCCAACCTGAATCTTCTGCCACCTTCACTTAAAAATGGAAAGAAAAAGCAGGATTAGTCTCCTTTTTGTATACTCTGGACATTTCAAAATAAGTTCTTTTAATTTAGAACTTCTTACTTAAAGTATACATTTGAGATTAAAAAAATAGTCTTCTCACCACAAATATTTTCAGCATTATATAAAATAACTCTCCCAGTACTTCCATAGTTGTCAAAAGCTCTTCAGTTGCCATGTATTTCATAATTTGAATTAAGAAATTACAGATGAACATGGGATGCAAATACCTTCCATGTCTTCTTGGTATCGGGATACCAAAGATGTCCCAGGAAAAGAAAAGAGGATTCTGTCAGTTAATCTCATTTCCGTGACAAAAACCTGACAAGAAGAAACTTAAGGGAGGAATGGTGTAATCTGTGTGGTGGTTTGAATGAAAATGTCTCCTATAGGCTCCAAGTGTTTGGGCATTTTGTCCCCAGATGATGACACTATTTTGGGAGGTTTTAAAAGGTGTGGCTATCCTAGAGGAAGCATGTCCCTGGGGTGGGCTTAGAGAGTTCTTAAGCCTTGCCAGATCTCCAGTCATTCTCTTGCTTCCTGTGCCTGTGTGATGATGTGAGAGTTTAGCTTCTGCTGCTCCTGCTCCAGCCGCCTCCAGCCACCATGCCTCCCTGCCATGACAGACTGTAATTCCCCTGGAACCATAAGCTCAAATAAGCCCTTCCTTCTATAAATTGCTTGGGTCAGTGTTTCTATCACAGCAACAAAAAAGTGACTAATATAATCTGGCTAATGGTTTGAATGTGGTAGGGCAGGCCCAGCTCAGGAGCAAACTGCAGCTTGTCACATTCCATCTGCAATCAGGAAACAGGCACTGATCAGGAAGTGAGGCTGTGTTATAATACCTCAAAGCCCACCCCAGTGATCTAATTCCTCTAGTTAGGGACAACCTCCTAAAGGTTCCACAACCTTGCCAAGCAGTGTCACCTGACAAGAACTGTGTGTTTAAACACAGGAGCCATCAAGAGACAGTTTACATCCAAACCATAACAGGAGTCAACTTGAATACCATGTGAACATTTCCACATTATTCTGATGGCTTCTCTCATCTTATTTACCTATGACAGATCTATTGATGTGGTATTGTAAAGGTAGGAAAAAGAACTTTTCTTTTTAGAATGTTCATTGCTTAGGGCCTTATTGCTAGTGAGAAACCTTTTAAAATATATAGTTTTCAAGGCATGAACTCAATGCTGCTAAGCATATGTGAGAAGCAAGTCCAATGCTGAGAACATGAAGCAATGAAACTTTCAAAGGTGCAACCCAGTAATATTTCATCCAGGTGGTAAGGACTGAAGAACAGATCTTCTGAGGCTGGCAGCAGTCAAGGGGATCTACTATCAGCTCAAGCAGAGATGCTACAAAGATCAAAAGAATCCTCTGAACTCTCTCCCTGAGTATTCAAGCCTCCATTTAAAAGCATCAACTTTCCTAACTAAAAAGTTATGTTAAGTACAGTGAGGGAGACAGAAAATCAGGCCCACTGTTGTAATGCTATTCCTAAAGTGAAGGCTCTGTTGGATCTATGTGTTTGCAGTTGTACAAGAGATGTTCAAAAGGAAGAATTCAGCAGCTTAGACCCATAGGCCCAAATGCATGGCCTGATACACTATTTGCTGTCTTTGGGCACAGCATTATACTTCCAGGTATCCACTTCTGTGTTGTGTGAATCTTTTCCCGCCCCTCCTGAATGGTTGTGTTTAGAACCATGGCTTTAAAAGAGAGAGAGAGAGAGAGAGAGAGAGAGAGAGAGAGAGAGAAATTACACATAAGATATATGTTAAGATGAAGCTCTGACTAACTGCAGATAGGGAAATGTATTTTGCTCATGTGTAACATAAGAAAAGGATGCAGAAAACAAATATGTTTCATAATTGCCTTCCAAGTCTTATCAACTTTGTTCTTTTTGCTCAGTAGCACAGCACTGCTTCTCATGGATCTCTGGATGTCATTCATTATGTTATTGAATGCTTTTCAGCAAAAGTTAAAGATTTGAAGACTCTTATTCTCTATACTTTGGTCATTTTGTGGCCCTTTGTGTTCATTGCCGTCTGTTGCATGAGGGAGCTTTGTTGATGAGAGTTGAGAGATGCATTAGTATTCTCTCTACCCATTTTTCCACCATGTTCCAAGAGAGTTGGTTTAGAGGTCCCATTGCAAATGTGTCATTTAGGGTTGGGCATTTCAAAGACAATTTCTGTGTGTGACCAGTTGTGGAACTCTGTAATAGTCTCTGTCTGTTGTAAAAGAAGCTTCTTTGGTGAGTGGTGACTGGAATACTTGTCTGTAAATATAAGGATCTAAATTTAGTACATAGTAAGAAATTACATTTGTCTAGGGATGTAACAGGTTTGGGGTTTTCTCTAAAATCTATGACCTCTCCAGCCATGTGCATTTGGCTGTTTATAGTGCCACATATGAGTTCCCTACCACTGAGTGGGCTTTAAGTCCAATGAGGTAGCTGTTGATTACCCCTAAGATAAAAGTGCCACTACTGCCTGCAGAGTGTGGGTCCTTGGACAGAACTCCTATATTAAACTTCACACATCCAGGGTTCAGGGACTATTATGGAAGAGGGCTCAGAAAAACTAAGAACCATGGGAGGAGGTGCATGACCATATGAAAATAAAGTCTTAGAAACTCCTGGGACCTTGATCATATGAACTTACAGCAGTGGTGTCAGCATGCACAAGACCCATGCAAACTCAATCAGACAAAAACCTAGCATAGAACTGTGGAAATGGACAATAGACCACAATCTTAGCCGAAGAACTACTGTGCAGCTGATTACGGCTGAGTCAGGAAGAGATGATCTTCTTTAAGGGAGTAACTCTAGATAAGCCGACTAAACTACAGTGGAAGAACTTGCACTGGGAGATGTCTGGGGACACTAACTTGATTTGATAGGCCTTATCATAAATGACAGAATGCATGAAATCAAGTGAGAAGGGGCTCTGTGGAAGGGTGCCAGTGAGGAGGGGGTGTAAAGATGATTAAGATGTTGTATGTGCAATACACAAAAATCCAATAAAAACATACATAAAAACCAAAACAAAATATTTTAAAAGTTACAGATTTGAAATACTTATAAAGACAAGAAGGAATAGTCTTTGACTTCATATCACATAGCAAACAACTGTGCCATCCTTACTGTGGCTTTATACAGAATCTCCTCTCCTTTAGTTACACCACAAATGATGATGTCATAAATTTGCTCATGTGTCCTGAGACTCTAGGAAAGGCAAAAGTTAAAATGGAGGCAATGAGTTTTGTGAAGCCCTTCTATCTTCTCCTAGCTTTCTCTTAGTAATCATTATGACCTCAATTCTCCAGTTCAGAGAAGAATTCAACCACACTTCAACTTGCTACTATTTTGAAATCTACACATCACATCATAAAACATGTGTTTTAATCAAATCAAGAGAAACTGTCTGGGGTGATTAGCTTGGGATTTTCATTCTTTGAATTCCCTTGGCCTTGGACACCCGAATCCTCCTCTCTGCATTCCCCAGCTACTGTTGAGTGCTCCAGTTATAAGCTCTATCTCATTCATGCTTATTTTGGTTTGTTTGCATGAAAGTTGACACTATACTGTGACAAGAAGCACATTCCAAGACTCAGGGTTTAACATGTAATAAGAATTTTAACTGAAGAGACTCAGTCATGCCAACCATAATGTGTTGTCTCTAGGTGATCTGCTTTGTTTTATTAGAAGAAAAGTCAGAGTTGGCAAAATTTGTTATTCCAAGAAGTCATTTTATGGGGTAGTTGGCAGAGAATGCAATAAAAAATAGCATGACATAATAGAAAACATCAGAAAAATGTGATAATAAACAAAAAATAGAAAGACTTAAAATAGTATATACAACTCACATTTATGGGCATCTCTTAAATCTTTTCTCATTCTATTACATAGTTTAAGACAGTCATGGAAGAATTTTCAGATATAAAAATGTTAACACTAAAAGTAGAATTTATCATTTAAGGGTGAGAAATGACAGCAGATTTTGGTTATTTTCTTAAAGATGATGCATTTTTATCTATCTAGAGCGATTGACTTCATTCTAGAAACATTATTTAAATTTACATGGCATAAAGTGACATCTACTGAAATGTCATATATGTCCCATAGATATGTACAATTATTGTGTGGCAACTACAAATGAAAAGCATGAGAAAGAAAAAGATACAAAGAGAAAGATCAGAGACAGACGGAGAAAGAGTCAATGTATGGTGTTTTCATGACAAACAATTGCCTTCGTATGATGGTTCTGCCCCCACCAGAACTCAGTTTTTGAGTCAAGCCACACTTGTAACACTACTGGAGTCAACCAGGGTTTTACTAAATTTCTCACTCAACTCTGAGGAGAGCAGTAATCTTTTGCCCACGTGTACTTTGCTTGCCTGTCCTGCATCCCATGTAAAAGTTTCGGAATAACCTCATCATGCTACCAGCCTCCTGATGGTCTTCACACTCAATCTAATTCACATAGAACACAGTACAGACGACTATTGGTTGGTTTCTTTGCAGTGAACAGCATATTTTGCTCACTGGGGGGAAGAGGCAGGAGGCAGCCTATTGTGTTGTAACAGTTATCTCTGAGTGAAAGGAAGGAATTGCTTCCAAATGCAATAACAGAATTACCGTAGATTAGTGTAGCGTTTGAGCATTAGTGCTGAGGTAAAATTGTTTCTTCTATTGCATGACCATGATCTTGAAAGTTTCCATTTTATTCCAATAATGGAGATGCTTGATCACATACTGAGTCAGGTAAATCACAAAGCCAGCTCTTCAGCAGTCCTGAGTAAGCCATAACTAATGTCATAGCCGAGGACTGCATTAACCACAATCTGATGAATAAAATCTGACACAAGCTCATTTGATTTGGCGACAGTAGGAATAGGGACTTTTATTCAGAAATACAATAATGTAATGACAACAAATGCTCTCGTTCCACATTGCAAAAGAGAAACTCTGGTAGTATTCATTGCAGTCTGCAGTGTTTCATTACTAAGGACAGCACTCCCACATCATGGGCACTGGAGATCAATGAAAGAAATAGACACTGTGAGCTAAAGGGAATATGCACATTGCAGATATGTGAGATGAAAGAGCCAAGGGGTAGCAGCATTGTGGTATCAATTACAATGACAAACATGAGGCTGCTTAAAAATTTAACTTGAAATGAAAAGAGATTGTGATTCGGCACAGAACAGCATATTAACAGCCTACAGCTTCAGCTTTGAAGTAAATGACCCACTTTTCTTTCATGTGATTCCACTAAAATTGAGGAGCACCTTGCTTGAAATGTTGACAAATTTGAAATCAATTTGAACACTGGGTATAAAGTTGAACAGAGACTATAGCCTCACCCTTTCAAAATGCAGATGGGGAGGAATTTTCTTATGTTAAATTTGACTTAAGAACCAGACCTCTACCTTCCTGAGGTTGTAGCAAACGTAATGGAACCAACAGATGATAGATTTGAAACACTCCTACGAAAGGACCTGCATAATTAGAATTCTTAAAATAATGAGCATGTATCTTTTGAAATCATCAAAGTCCCAAGAAAACATATTAGAAATGTTGTTAAAGAAGTTAAAGAACACAATCTTACGATTATCAACCCCATCCCAGCTGGCCTCCCAGCCGATGATACCATGCTACAATAGCTTAGGGATTGAACTGGTTGCATCTGTCAAGCTGACAGAGAATAAAGAGATCTTCCACACTGGGGATGAAGCTCAGTCGTCCAGAGATGCCCTACGTGTATAAGGTATTGGGTCTCATCTTAATCACTACAAAAATTAAAAAAAAGAAGAGAAGGGAAAGGAAGAAAAGGACTTACCAAAGAATAGAGGTGCTTTTTAAAAACTATGCTATATACAAAATATGATCATCCTGATCTATTTTTATAACTCAGAGTTACTCTGGAAGGCATTAGAAGATACCAGATTTGAAAGTCCTAGATTTGAATATCCAGCCTCTACTTTTGGTTCTCATTTCTTTATCCACACAAGGCTCCTTTGAAATCAAGTACCCAAAGGGTGAGGACAAATGAAATGCTAAATTAATAATGTCTAAATTCCTGTTGACTGACCCCAGCTTTCTCTCTTGGACAGCTGGACTGTGCACTTGTTTGGATTCATGGCTCATAAGAAGTTTCTGAATTCACTTGTCCTAGCTGCAGCTGCCACTAGAATGAGTTGGTATCACAGTGAAGGAAGGAAAAAAGCTGCTGGATCTCATTCAGCTGGAGAGCTGATGGTTTGATCTCTTTGGCCACCTTCTTTCTGAACAGAATTCTTTCATGTGCCATATGAAAGAAAAGGCAATGGCAAAATATAAGGGTAGATTTAGAAAAAGACAGAGGTTTTTTTCTTTATTTAATGACATTAAGTTATCTTGTTTTCTTCCATAGAATCAAAACTCTTTCTGTTGTGGTGTTTAAGTTGGGAGGACCTTGATATTTAATAGGCTGTGGTAGATCAATCAGTTCAAAAAAGGGCCACTCACAGCATTCTGGTCACCTTTATTTGGAGACGTTTACCTTTGTGAATGTTTTGGTTCTGCTTCATTTTACAGATTAAGACTACAAAGGAACGGTTGACCAACAAATTCACCATGGGCTCAAAGCTCGCTGTACCAGGTACATAGGAGTCATTCAGTAAATACCTGTGGACTTGCTGAGGTGATAGGATGCCTGACTCATGTAGTGCTCTCTGTAGCTGAATTCAAGAGGTGAGGCAACCATGATTTTTCACACTTCTAAACTCCAACTTTCTCTTCTAAATAAGATTATTATAGGGATGTTTTAAAAATAAGTGATAGTAGTCTGGCTTGCTGGAGGCCAGTGTGGGCACTGGTTCCCTCCCTCACCCGGCGCTTTAAAATTAAAAAAAAAAAAAAAGTGGTAAATCAAGTGCCGTTTTACCTCTATGTGTTAACATAATGCAATCTGTATGATGATTTTAAAACATCTTTTTTTCCCTGTAGAACATAGAGATTCATCAGAATGGCTAAACATATCTGCTTATAGTTTTATTTTTGGAATGTATCCAAAGAACTAAATGAAGTTCTATTTATTTAAAAATATGACCTATAGGGTTGAAGAGATAGCTCAGTATTAAAGCACTTGCCACCAAGCCCAAAGACCTGAGTTCCATTCTCAGGACTCACAAGGTAGAAGGAGAGAGAACCAATTCCCACAAGTTGTTCTCTGTCCAGCACCCCTCCATACACACACACACACACAATAAATAAATGTAATAAAAAGAAAATAGGACATTTTAATTACCATCCAATAATACCTAGAAAAGTGAGGGTTTTTGGTAAGTTCTATGATGAACACTTTATATACATTTTCTCACTCCTATAATCAGAGTAGATAGCTTTCTCAGACTCAGTTTTCATATATGAAACACTGAAGCATGGAGGAGTTAGTAGTATGTGCTAGATCAGACAACTTACACAGGTGGAGCTGAGATATGAACTAGCCAAAAGGACTTTGAAATTTTCCTCTTCTATTGAGACAACAGACATTGGAGAGTGATGCTTAAATGTTTAAGAGTGGCCAGATTCTGGGATTTCAATCACAACTTTATCACTTCCTACTTACATAATTTATTGTACAATGGATTAAGTTACTTAACCTCGCTGAGCTTCAGCTTTCTTCTCTGAAAATGTAGGTAAGAACAGAACCTATCCCAGAGGATTCCAACATCTATTGAGTACTTTCTTTATGCTTAGTATCACTTAATGTGTTTTAATTATTAATAGAGGTTAGAGCTCTGCCTGGCATGAAACAATAGCTCAATAATTGCTAAGTATAATTTAAAAAAATAGAAACTAGCATGAGAGTTAAGCAAGTAGGATATTGCCCAGTTGAGATTTTTGGATCTGTCACTCCCTAGCTCTATGACCTCAAGTAAACGGCATATTTCTCTGGCCTCCAGATTTACCTGTCTCCAAAAGGGAGACAGTAATAATATCCATTCCCTAAAGTTCCGATGATGTCTAAATACATTAGTGTATGTAAAACCCTCATTATAGGACTATACAAGGTATAATTGCATTTCTTGCTATTTTAACACACACTCACACATTTATACATATTCATGTACGTACATACATGAGCACATTCTCAGATTTTCTTCTTAACAGCTTAACAGAGTCTAGAATCTCATTTCACCCTATTCTGTGTATTCTGTTAAGCTATCTCACTTCTGACTAGCTTATTTGTTTGTTAAGCAAGTAATCTTTCTACTCATACTCATTGGCCTTCTGGTTATATTAATTATTATATTTCCCCTGTCTAGCCTGGATGCACTGAGCACTCAGTATAGACATATCCATTAGAGACTGGCAGATCACTTTGTAACAACAGATTTCCTTCATGTGATAAGATTACTAGGACCTAGGAGCTGCTGGCCTGCCCAACTCCCATGAAACTGTGTAAATAATTAGATAGGCTTACGTTATTATAATTCTCCATTGTTCAAGCTGTGTAGGTCCAATCTTGCCTCTGTCATTATGCCTGAGAATGTTGTACCAGTCTTTGCCCCTCTAGGGGCATCAATTTATCTGCTGATATGTAGTAGAAACCTTGGCAAATTGTTTTTTTTTTTTTTTTTTCTGAAGATCAGTAAGTTGATCTATCTAATGTGTTGCAACCTAACATGAAGATGGTAGGATTACTAACACATTCTCACTTCAGCTACTAATTTGTTCATGGAATAAATGCACCCACTATAACTTTGTCACTAGGCTGGTTGTCAAACTACAACATCAATGAGACATATTCTTGATGTCACAGAGTTCAGTTATAACAGTATGTAATGGAGTACAATAAACATTATATTGGAATGAAGAAAGTTCCTTAGAAACTCATAGCAAAAGGTTGTGTTTAACTTTCTAACATCTCTAGAGAAATAGAGTATTAAATCTGAATTTTATGACCCTTTAATTCATGTGCTGAAATATAGTCCCCCCAAGTGATATTTGTTGGTAGGCCATTGGAGAGGTGATTGAGGCATAAGGCTTCTGCCGCTATGAATCGGATTAGTTCCGTTATTTTTTTATAAGCCTCTACAAATCTCCCTACTCTTGTTGCTATATTCAGACACAAAGAGAAAACAATGAATCTGGAAATGGACCCTCACCAGAAGTGCATCAGCTTCACTTTAGACGTCTGAGCTACACCTGCTGTGAAAATAAGCTTCTTTGTTTCTCAGATGCCCAACCCATGCTATTCCATTATAACAATCTTTATGGAGACAATGATATTTGAAGTAGAGTCATAACAAAGAAATTATTAGGCATAGAATTCAGAATAAGAATGAAAGATGGGTGCAATTGGAAAGAAAAGGAATGTGCAATTACAGTATTTGGTTTATTTAGAGAAAGTCCTTGAGGCCAATATAGTTCAAGAACTGGTAAAACCACAGAGCTGTAGTAATTGAAGAGGGAGCGAAAAGATTGTTAAGAGGCAGGGAGAAGGTGCATGACCATATGGCAACAGCATCATACAAGCTCCTGGGAACCTGCTCATATGATTCTATGGCAATGGTGTCAGCATACACAAGTCCTATGCAAACTCAGGCAGGCAATAACCCAGCATAGAACTGGGAAAATGAACAGCAGACCTCAATCTTATCTGAAGGAATGTTGGAAAATGATTGCTGCTAGATGAAGAAGAGCTGATCTTCCTAAAACAAGGAACTCTAGATAGGCTGACTAGACTCAGTGGATGGACTTGCACTGGGGAACGTCTGAGGACACTGACAACCCAGTGGGCCTTAACAGGGGTGACAGAGTATATGGATTGCAGTGGGGGAGGGGCATGGCAGGGTGCCAGTGGGGACAGGTATATAAAGATGATTAGGATTGATTGAGATGTTCTGTATGAAATATACAAAAAATTCAATTAAAATTTTTTTAAAATAAGTAAAATTTAAAATTGTAGATTAAAAAAATACAAGGAAAACTACACCGTGGTCAGAAAAATAATTTCCCTCACCTCATGTCCAATGGGCTACCTGAGGTTTTCAGGTTGGACTACCCTAGACTCTTCCAAGCTCCCAGACTCTACTAGCGTTCAGTAACTAAAAGGTGACCTCTGTGATCAACAACTGGGTTCAGAAGATCAGAAGAACCTGACAGTCAGTATTCTACACATTGCTGAATGTATTTAATCTGATCCCTGATGAACAATAATATTTTACTTTCCTTCTAAGTAATTGATATTTAAGTAGACACTAAGTGACATTAAACTGCTTTAATTTCTATTATGTCTGCTTTGGAATGACTACTTTTTAATCTAAAGAAAAAGCTGCTTCTTTTAAGTTCTGTTTTTAAAAATGTCTCTACTACATTTATTTGTGTGCATACATGCATGCATGCGTGTGTGTGTGTGTGTGTGTGTGTTGGGGTGCAAGCACACTTGTGTCATGTGTGTGGAGGTCAAAGGACAACTTGTGAAAGCCAGTTCTCTCTTTATGCCATGTGGGTCCCAGGTATCAAATTCAAGTTGTCAGATTCCGTGGCGAGTGCCTTTACTCATTTTGCCATCTTGCCGGCTAATCTTTTAAGATTAACTAAATTAAAAATTAATTTCTAGAAGTAAAAATACAAGGAGAAACCACAGCATAATTAAGTTTGTAAAACACAAAAGTAACTTTATTGTTTTCAGTCAATTGATGTGTGATGTGTATAGTCACTATAAAAATATTCTTAAAAAATAAAAATATATTCTTAAATGCTTAAAATTATTCCAGAATTATTGCTAACCATGATTTAGAAATCCTTCTAGGTCATTTTGATGTCATAAGTGGTAGAATGTCTCTGTGTCTGTGTGTGTGTGTGTGTATGTGTGTGTCTGGGTATAGGTGTAAAGCTACATTGCCTGTATTATCATTCACATGATCACTTTTTACTAAATATTATGTTCTATAATTATGAAACCTTTCCACTTCAAATTTATTTTGCACACTTATTGGCCACAGTTCATATAGATTTATTTCTTTAAAAATGTATTGTTTAAGAAAGTAATAGAGGGGCTGGAGAGATGGCTCAGCAGTTAAGAACACTGACTGTTCTTGCAGAAGACCCAGGTACAAATCCCAGCACACACATGGCAGCTAACAATTGTCCGTAACTCCAGTTCCAGGAGATCCGACGGCTTCTTCTGTCCTCTGCAAGCATTGCAAGACATGGGTGCACTTACCTACATGTAGGCAATACACGCAGACACAAAAAATAAAGATAACAAATAAAATATTTTTTAAAAAGAAAGTAATGGAAAACCTATGACATGAAAGCACAAGGGACAAAGAGTGTGAGCAAAGGGAGGAAGCTGAGAATAGAGAGGGGACCGACCCAAATCCCTTTCAGGACTCACCCTATAATGTGTTGCCACAATTTATAATGGATTTTTAAGTAATTTTCAGACTTACACTATTTTTAGCACTATTATAGTTAATATCCTTGAACATTTATCTCTACGCATTACAAAAGTTACTTGAAATTGATTCTTTGATCACAGAAGAAACTCATGCTAATTGTTTTCAAATATAAACTGTCGTTAATGTACAAACAACCAAGTTTAATTATCTGAATCCTTAATAACCCTTCCTAAAGCTGTATATATTTTGCAAATGGGGGGAAAAAGTAGATGATATAATTGTCCCCTGTCTAGTCTGAGGCAACTATGGTGATGTTTGTTCTCAATTACTAATTAAACATACATGAAACCCTTGTGATGAGCAGGTGATATGGTTATTATTAGATGTGTTGCTTGTTTACAATGAGAGCAGTTGTAGAGGCTGAGCTCAAAGTTCTACAGCTGACAGAACAGCACCATTAATTGTGCTCTGGCCTGTGACTCTGAGGAAGCAGCCGGGAGAGAATAAAAGTGACCCCAACTACCTAAGTCACAACACTCTATCATCATTCTAAATCTGTTACTTAGACAGTGCATTGGTGCTGGCACAAATGAAAAAAACAAAAAACAAAAACAAAACCCAGGCGACAAAGCACACCCCCACACTGTTCTCTCAAGGCATAGACGCTCTGTATGCATGTAAAAGGTCTAGAGCATTATTTGTCCATTAATTTTCACTAAAAAATTGTATTTATTGTTATTTTATGTGTATCTGTGTATTGCCTGCATGTAGGTAAGTGCACCCATGTCATGTAATGCCCGCAGAGGTCAGAAGAGGCTGTCAGATCCCCTGGGACTGGAGTTAAGGACAGTTGTTAGCTGCCATGTGGGTGCTAGGATTCGAACCCAGGTCTTCTGCAAGAACAGTCAGTGTTCTTAACCTCTGAGCCATCTCTCCAGCCCCCATTAACTTTCATTTTAAAACCATTCTGTACCTCCTATATGCCAAGTTCACTGCTAAGTAGTGTGCATGTAGCAATGAGTGAAATAGGCATTGCTCCTGAGCTAATAGTGCTCTTCCTGCACCTGACCTTGAGCCGCCTCAGTGTTTGAGGGATCCAAGGCTGTGTGTTGGTATGTACTTCTTCCACACTTTTTCCTCTACCATTATTCTAGTTCAAACCATTAACATTTTATTCCTTAAGTGTTAAGTTTCCAACCCACTATTTACCCACTACTGCTAAAACATATTTCCTGAAATTTGCCATATTGACTTTTCATTCAAAAACAATGCTTCTGCCTTACTCACAATACCCAAAATATATATACACACTCCACTACTGAGGGCATTCCATATTTCCCTCAGATATATCTGTCTCACCTTTTGGATAATGCTCTCATAGGCAGACAGACAGGCAGGCAGACAGACACACACACGCACACACACATGCACATTTCTCACTTCTATTGTGTGACAGGGACTGAATATATATGAAGCACAGTCCTACTAATAATAGAAACAGATAATTACAACATAAATTTAAAAATAACAAGAAGGCTACTCAGTATAAAGAGAGGTATGGGCAGGGAACCAGGAAGGCTTCTCAGAAGAGGTTGCACCCAAAGAGTCTTAAAGGATAGGAGGAGAAGATGGCTAGGTGAAGGGCAAAGAGACCTTCTTAGCTAGGTGGTCAGCCTTATAAAGACAAGTGAGGTAAACAGCATAGAACAGGAGGGAAACTACAAGGGGCTCAGTATTATAGAAGAGCAAAGCATGAGGCAGGTCATCATGAACGGTGAAGGCAAAGAAATAAATAAAGAGGAACCAACAGCAATTCTGGTTAGGGAAGTGATGACATCGGCAGTGAATGTGGATGGATTCTTCTGTCCACGGAGAGGATGAGCTTGGGCACACAGTCCTAGGGCCTAGGAAAAAGTCTTTTGACAATAAAGTCATTTGTATAGCTAAGGGGATGAAGAAACTGACTCAAGATTATTTAGGACAGAATTCTTGATGATTTCTTAAGGAATGTTTATTTTAAGTCCAAAACTCTTGGTGAATGTTCCTTTGAAAGTGAAAGCAGACATGAACAATCGATTGTGGATGACTGAACAAGTGGTCTAGTGAGGTAGGTAACCCAGACACAGAAAGACAAATGTCACACATTCTCACTCATAAGTAGTTGCTAACTTTATTTTTAAATTTTTATTTATTATTTTTATTTTATGTGTATGAGTGTATTGCCTGCATGTTATGTAGGTATATCTGTGTCATATAACACCGGCAGAAGTCAGAAGAGGGCATTGGATTCACCTGAAACAGGAGTTATGGGCGATTATTAGCAGCCGGTGCTCATAACTACTGAGCCATTTCTCCAGTCCCCAACCTTGATTCTTTAGCTAGTGGTGTTTCAATTGGAAAATCCTTAGAGGTCAGGAAACTGATACTAATAAGGTATCATGAGGGTGGTTCATGGGAGGGGAGATAGAATGCAGTGATATAAATGAGGAAAGGGGCATAAGGGGATAGGATGGCTTTAATGAACTAGGGAACAGGAGGGGGAAGAGGAGAGAGTAGAAGGAGGATATAAACTAAAGAACTTTGAAAATATCATATGGAAGCCTACTGTAGAAGCTTCTTTCAATATATGCATACACAATAAAAAGAATTCAAATGTAATTACACAATAACAGAAGTTGACTGGTTCTAACAGATACCACAGGCTACCAAATGAAAACTAATGCCAGGAATAGACTCTCACTTTTGGAGTTGTTGACCAGGTAAGTTCCATAGGCCCTCAAAAAATATTAGCTATTGCCACTGTAGTTGGCTACCCACCAGGACTGGATACTAAGACCCTACTGTTGAAAACACTGCATACCTGAGTTGTCGAACAAACAAGGAGAAATCTGAAATCAAGCTGGAAGGGACCTAGAAACCTCATTTCTACTGACTAGTTTTCATAGTGCTAGAAGGTGCTATTCACATTACTGATAGAGAAAGGGAATCATCAACCTTAACCAGCTATGAACCATGGGGGTTACAATATAAACTGACTTGGCAAAATATGTCCATTGGTGCAAAAGTGGCACAAATGTTATTAGAATAACAGCCATCTTCTGATTGAATTTAAGGCCTGCTTCCCAAGATGGAGCCCATATTTGACACTGTTATCAAGGCCAAGATGGGGCCATATTTGACACCGTTATCAAGGCCAAGACCATGTGGCTAGACAGATCACAGGCCACAGAGAGGTCTCTTAATATTATTCTGCTAAATAGACATAGCATTGCCTGGCTCCTGCTGAATTACTGTTATACACATAGATTAGTGCATCTGTCAAATCCCAGCTAAGAAAGTTCTTCTTGCAGTCGGTGGCAGTTAGTACAGAGATGCACACCTGGTCAGCAGGCAGAGAATAAGAGACTGTAGAGTGCTCAGTCCTAAGTGGGGTTACATATTGTCCTCCAAGGCTCAGGAATCATTACAGAAAGGGTGTGAAAAGACTGTAAAAGTCAAAAGTATTAGATCAATACAAGGCAAGTATATTGTCTGGATGCCACATGGCAATTTCACATATGAACCAGAGCACTTGGGTTGACAGCTTGCACAGACCTGTGAAGAATCAAGTCAGACAAAAAGCAAGGGTGGGAAAGTTTGGCTGGAACCCTCAGCCTTCTGAGGATCCTAGCATAGCTGAGGATCTACTGGTAATTGATAGCTTCTGAGAGACGAGAGTCAGTTTTCCTTATTGATGTTTCACCTGGTAGATTGACCATACTCCAGGGCATAGGCCCACATCCAAGACCATTACAGAAACAGAGATTAGACTTGAGAGGCCTTTAAAAAACAATAGTAGGGGACATGATGTGGGGCAGATAATAAGATGAGGGCAAAGAAGGGGGAGGGGCTCTGAATACGATCAAAATGCATTGTACGAAATTCTTGAATCCATAAAAATGTTTTTTAAAAAGAAATATTGGTAGAACTTTGAGGCTCATCAATATTTAAGAAGTAAATAATAATAATAACAATATCCATGGAAGCCTGGAAGCCTGGCTCAGAGATACATGAGCTAAAGATAGAGTAGAAAACTCAGAGTCACAAGATTCAAGATGGAGGTTATAGTAAACATTGGCAGAAGCTCCAGAATCACCTACCCAGTAATGTCCATTGAATGTTATAATGGATTTTTCCCTCAAGAGCCATTTCAGTAAAGTGGTAAGAGTCTGACTTCAGCTTTTGGAAACATGAATAAAATAAATGACTCTACACATAACGAGTAGGGATGACAAGGGTGTGGGACAGAGGCTGCTGTAAGAAGCATTTGGAGTCAGGAGAGCACTTTTATTTATGTTGAAGACTATTTATTTATGTTTTGAACTATAATTCTCTCATAGAGAAGTGAGAAGAGAGTCCAGTGTTGGGATGATAACTAATGGAGTGAAACAAACATGGTGAAGGGGAATTGAATCAAAGCTGTAACAGGCTCCAAGACTAAAGGAAGAGGAGAGATGAATTGTGAATGTGAATAAGTTTATAAAGGAAGAGCCTGTTTAATAATCTCATCTCTTTCTTCAGAGCACGGTACATCCCTGTAAGAACTGTCCAAGAGTTCGTTTAATCCCCATCCGTACTCCCAGCTTCTGAATAGTTTCTCAGATATGTTCCAGACTGGCTTTTATTTTTTCACAACTAGCACTGCCATTCCCTAGACATCCACACCCTTAACTGAATTACTTCCTTAAATAGTAATATTGGTGCAAATCGGTTAATATATATGCATAAGTGTGTTTGCTGTATGGTTGAGGAGTTATGACAGATCCAGGAAAAAATGTAAGTACCCCAAACTCTCAGAAAACAATATCCAGAATTTTTAAATGAAAAGATAAGATAAAAGTAATTAATAAGAAAAAAGAAAGAGCTGATTATTTCAGCCTCATCAGAAAAAAAGTGAACCTTTAATTTTTAATAAATGATTTCGTCTATTAACATAAAAGGAAAAGGGAAGGAAGGCAGGAAGCGAGAACAGAAAGGAGGGAAGGGTGGAGGGGAAGAGGGAGAGAGGAAGGAGGTGAGGGTGGAAAGAGAAGAGGAGAAACAAAGTTAGAAAAACAAGTCCTGTTCTTCATTTCTCTGAATCCCTCACAACACCAAGCCTGGTGCCTGGCACATGGAAGGGACGGATTAATGTGTTACTGAACGGACATGAGCACTGATAAAGGAGTCACCCGCACCATCCATAGAAACATGGCTCTTTGTGCTGCTGAAGACTGAGAACCAGGAATAATTAAGAACGGAAGCAGCACTTCAATGACATTGTGTACCTGCACGAGAGGACACAAAGCGACTTCTCCCTCGCCTCTAAGCTTCAGGCAGCAGGCTGTGAATGGGAAATGTATGCCTGCTCTCAGATTCCAACCTGTGTTACAGTGGCCCATGGGAGGCAAACTGGTCCAGAGCTACTTGGCTTCAGCTCAATTTCCACTACTATAGATAGTCATAGGATTCAAAGAGAATCTAAGGAAGTGCGCTATTCGGTAAACAGGAAAACGGGATTATCACTTGTCCTGGTTTCACCTCAATTGGGAATCCAAGAAAAAATAGTTCCTGATAACCCTACACACATCTTTAGGGATCTGTCTAGAGTCTGTCAGAAAATCACCTCTTTGGGCCAGAGCAAAATCTGCTTTCTTCTTTTTCATTTGCCATCCGGTTTGGAGGACTGACAAACATTAACTCGCACATCCAGGCGTGTCTTGTTCCTGAGACAATCCTGTCACCAAGGCTGGAATCATTTTTCTTGCTCAAAGAGCTACAAGTTAGCGGTAGACATTTCTCTGCCCATCAAACTACTGGCATTTTTCCGGTCATATCCTTTTCTACAGGGGCCACATCCACAGACTTGGCGCTTGTCTTGGTGACTGATCAGTCATATATTTCTCCCCTGGGGCTAGTCTTTGTTCTTTCTCGATATCAGCTTCCTTGGCCCTTCTAAGCCACTTATTCTAGTTTGCTTTCCTGTTGCTGTGATAAACACTGTGACCAAAAGCAACTTGGGGAGGAAGAAGTTTATTTGGCTTACAGACTTCCCTCTTGATGTGGGTCAAGGCAGGAACCCAGACGCAGAATTTGAAGCAGAAACCACAGCTTCTTAATAGCTTGCTTTCTTTGGCTCTCTCAGCTACCGTCCATTCTCACCTGCCCAGGGACAGTACCCCACCCTCAATAGGCTGGACACCTCACATCCATTAGCAATTAAGAAAATGTCCTGCATATAGGCCTACAGACCAATAAGATGGAGAAAATTCCTTAACTGAGATTCCCTTTTTCCAGCCATCACATCCCCCTTCCCAGTCCTGTTAGAACTTGTTCAAATATTCTGTTTAGGAGTAGGAACTGGACTATCAGAGACATACCAATTACACTCCATTTCAAGAAGTTAAACATGTTTACAAATGAATTTCGCCAATAATTATTTAGCATATGCTTTATTAATACATAGATGGAAAGCAGACGTAAGTCAATTTCCAGAAAAAAAAATCTGATGAGCAAAATACAATGATATATATGTCTGAGATCATCACAATCAAATCCATCATGCGTACAAGCTAAAAACTTAATTTAAAAAGATTTATGAGAATAATGTACCTTCTTTTACAAATTCTGGTTTTAAAAAAGTTTTGTTTTTACGTATGGATGCAGTTAGCTCAACGTGAAAGTGTAGAAGGGAAGAACACAAAATGGTGAGCTTAAAGTGATCCTCAGTAGAAAAACCCAAAGCAAAATGCTTTGTAATTCTAGGAATCTCTAACCTCTAGCTCAATTTAAAAGATCATATAAAGATGTCTGTTATAGAAGAATTTGTCATAGTACAGTGATGAGAGTGACCACTGTAGCAGCTACGTCACACCCTCTCCAATGGTTCATAGGCTAACGTTTGGGACCCTGCCTATTGGGAAGCTGTAAAAAGGGGGAATCTAGGGGATAGTGATTAATTCATGGAGGTTCCATCTTCCTAAATGAACGGCTACACTGCCTCCCAAGAATGTTCCAGGTATCATGGGACTGGATCAATTACAGTGAGAATGGGTTACTTTAAGCAAATTTAGCTCTCTCATCTTGCTCTCTCACTTCCTTTCTAGCCATGTAACCTTTTACTATCTCTTTCTCTCTGTCTCTCTGTCCACCCCCATCTACCATCTCTTACTGGGATGCCCTGCTTTGCTCCACTTTCAAAGACATTGTTCTACTCCTTTGCTTTTCTTACAGGTTATCACATTGATTCATTCTGAATTTCCACACAGATTTTAAATAAGAAAATCAGAATAATGGGTGTTTATTTGCTTCTGACCACTCTACTTTACTAGTACCTAAATCAATTTAGACATTTTCTAAATATAAAATTGGTTCCAGATCAAGCTCCTTTTGTGAAAGTCGTATAGTTTACTGCAATTATTGAGTGCTAACATCACTTCATTTTCCTTTAAAATTATTTTCTTCATCCTCTCTCTCTCTCTCTCTCTCTCTCTCTCTCTCTCTGTATGTGTGTGTATGTCTGTGTCTGTATGATGTATACATGTGTGAGTTTGGTTGTCATGATACATGTATGGAGGTTGTAAAGAAGCTACTTTCTGCTACAGTATAATATTTCCTCATTACAGTTCATGTGTATATGCTGTTCAATAAATATTTGTTGAGTAGATAACATAATTTAGTTATGCAATTCTATCACTTTTATGCATTGAACATGGTATTTTTATTCAATGTAGCTGCAATATTAATGACAGACAATTCTGAAATTAAGTGGTCCTAACGACAAGCATTTTACACATACGCACACAAAAATCTGTGTAAAACCTTGTGTAAATATGGAAATCTCTCTGAATAATGCAATGTCTTTCTTGTTAACTAGTGCTCCTTGCTTCTGAAATAGGATAAATAATGCAAAAATTTGAAAACCAATAAAAGTCAAATTGAAGACTGTGACAATGATGATTTTTTAAAAGTTCTTGTGAATCAATGCTTCTTAATAATGTGGAAAGCCGGGCGTGGTGGCACACGCCTTTAATCCACTCGGGAGGCAGAGGCAGGTGGATCTCTGTGAGGTCAAGGCCAGCCTGGCCTACACAGTGAGTTCTAGGACAGCTGGGGCCACAGAGAGACCCTGTCTCAAAAAGACCAAAAAAAAAGTGGAAATAGAGCCATATTGATTGCATTCCTTAACAAATGATTACAGCATTGGTTGTTTGTCAATTCCTAACCCACCCAGGCTCAGAGGAATTCTTGGGAATAACTGCTTTTGGTCTACATGCCCCTTAAGAACAAAAGGGAAATTATATACCACTTAACTTTTCCAGAAATACTCTTTTCCTTCCTCCTCTGTTTTTCTGTTGACTCCCCCATTTTATCTTTCTCTCCACTGTATATAGAATTGTAAATAATCTTTCTGAAGCTGCTAGAAACATCCCTTTCCTGGCTCTTCCCTCTTCCTCTCATGTGAGGAGCAGTCTTTTCTGGCAGACACGGTGGAGCCTGCACAGCTGTGAGCAAATCGAGGTTCTGGCAGCACCTATTTATGTCTGCAACTCTAGATCTATAAACCATTTCACTCAACACTAATATGAGGACTAAAATGAGAAAAACTTTTTTCTCTCTCTCTCTCTCTCTCTCTCTCTCTCTCTCTCTCTTTCTCTCTCTCTAAAATTTTGAGATGGGCTTCCTTACTGACAGGAAATCTAGAGTTTCTCTCATCCCCTTGATTAACACTTGATTTCCTGTTTCAAAATGAAGCTTTACCATTTTTCCTTTTTGTTATCTTTTCAAGGAGTTTTTCAAAATCCCTAACAGTTCCCTAAAACATCTCCCCTAACCCCCAAATAACAGTAACAAAAACCATAACTTTTCTCAGTTAATGGTAAATGAATCAGCAACATACGGACTACATTCCCCTTAAAGTACACAAGGGCTTAAAAATTAAGCAGAAGATTATTGAGTAAAATATTTTTTTTCCAAATCCCAAATGTTGGAAAAATAGTTCAAGATGTTTGTTGAACCTGAAATAGGCCTGAGTTACCCATCCACATTTAATTCAGGCTAGAATAATTCTTACCAGCTGAATGCTCTAGTCAATAGACTTGGTTAGAAAAAAAAAATCAATAACTTAATATAGAAGAAACCCTTTTAAGCATATAATCATTAAAATTGAAAACCAATTACCTTTGTGAAAGCTTTAAAAGAAGATGTGATGACTATTCCTGGCTCCCCAACCACCCAGGTCACACCCTAAATTATGTTTTGATAACCTGTAAGCTGACCCTCCTGTTTTACTGTGCTCTTCAGTTTAAGACTTTTAGTAACATTCAGGGCAAATACTGTGTAGGAATGCCCATGTCAATAGTTCATTGCTAGAGGAAAGCTCCCTTGCCACCATAGTTCTGGCCTTTGGTGATGCTAAAAATTCCTATAGAATCCCTGCATTGCCTGGATTTATGAACTTCTGGTCCCATTAATCTTGGTGAAGAATTTATCTTATTCCATCCTAAGACAGGTGGACCCAAGACTAGCTAGTCAAGAAATAAGTGTATTTAAGGGTTAGAGAGATGACTTAGTGGATAAAGGGCTTGCCACATAAGCATGAAAGCCTGAGTTCAATTCCCTAGAGCCCATGTAAAGGTGGGTAGGGTTAGGGTTCATCTGTAATCCCAGTGCCCCTATGGAGAGATAAGAGTTGGAGACAGGAGAATCCCTTTAAGCTAAAGGGTCAGCTAGCCTGATATACACAGAAGCAAATGACAGAAAGACCAAGTCTCAACAAACTGGAAGGTGAGGGCTAACACTCAGTTATCCTCTGACTTCCACAAACACATCATGGCCTGAGCACACACATACACAAATACATGCATTCATTTCATACACATAAATGGTATACATACACAAACAAATGCTGGTATATTTGCTGCACTAAATAGAAAGAATAAAACCCCGGCAGACTGCCTGCTTTAGCTATAGAAGTTTCATGAAGAAGTCAGATGGATAAAGAAAAAAGTAAATTGTCTGAGAGGGACACGGAGGAAAGAAGGGGCTTGAGGCCCCCTCCATCAGAGCTATGGGGTCGGGGCTGGTTTCACTGCCACTGCATGCAGTAAATAGAACCTGCATTTTCCAAATAGAAAGAGACTTCAGAGGTTATCAAGTCTGGGTAGCTTCCTTGTTTTCTAAATATTTTACTCTGTACCTTTCTTTCTTTCTTTCTTTCTTTCTTTCTTTCTTTCTTTCTTTCTTTCTTTCTTTCTTTCTTTCTTTATCTCTTTCTTTCTTTCTTTCTTTCTTTCTTTCTTTCTTTCTTTCTTTCTTTCTTTCTTTCTTTCTTTCTTTCTTTTATCTTTTTAAGACAGAGTCTCCCTGTAGCCCCAACTGGCCTGGAACTTGGAAATTGCTATGAAGACCAGGCTGGCCTCAGTTTCACAGGGATCTGCCTGCCTCTGCCTCCTAAGTGCTGGGATTAGAGGCATTTGCCACACCAAATTATCCAAAATTTTATTGTCTTAAAACAACACACATGTCTTGTCTTACAGTTATACTGCCAGGAATCCAACATAGATTCTGCTACATCAAGAAACCAGCAAGGCTGAATTTCTTTTAGAGGCTCTGGAGTCATTTCCTTGCTTTTATTGCTAATGCTGCTCACATTCCTTGGCTCATAGCCCTCTTCCTCCAGCTTCAAAGCCTGAGTGCTACATCACCCTGACCTCACTATATCATTCATTCTTTGTCTCTGTCTCATTCTCTCTCTGTCTCTCTGTCTCTGCCTCTCTCTCCCTCCTCTTTCTGTCCCTCAGGTCCTCTCTCCCGTCTCTCCCTCCCCTACCTCTCTTTCTCTCCCTCTCTTTCTCCTCTGCTTTTTCCCTAGTCTACTTATAAGGACTCTTGTGGTTAATTGGGTCCATTTAGATAATCTGGGATAATCTACCTCTTATAAAGTCAGTTTATTAGCAACCTGAATTCCATTTGTAACTTAATACCTTAATCCCCTTTCTCATGTACCATGATGTAGTCACAGCTCCTAAGGATTAGAATGCCTTTTGCCTACTGTTGCTGTGACAAAATACTCTGACCAAATCAGTTTAAGAGAAAGAAATTATCTGGCTCACAATTCCAGGTTACAGTCTATCATTGCACAGAGTCAAGGAGGTAGGAATTTTTGGGCAACTGGTCACACCATATCCATAGTCAAGACCACAGAACAATGAATCAGGGCAAGGCATGGTAGTGCTCAGTTTATTCTCTTATTTTTGTTCAGTCCAGGTCCCAGCTCAAGAAATCATGGCTCCTACATCTAGGATGGGACTTTTCAATTAACCCAGTTAAGAAATATCCCACAGGTATGCTCTCATTCCAACCTAATCTAGACAACCCCTCATGGAAACTCCCCTCCCAAATATTCTAGATTGTGTCAAATTGACATTGTGGTGGGCAGGATAGCAAGAATTATTTTGCATTGTGCACAGGATACTTGCATTGGTAGGTGGAGGCAGGGCATTCTGGACAGTGGAAGAATTGGACTGCTGCTTTGATGGCAACATTTTTTTTCCTCATGTTTTTTGGAAATAGATTGCTAGATTGACACAATCATAATCTACTATCAATAACAATTCTGTTCAGTACTTTCTGAAACAAGAAATGTGTTTGATCCCATTATCAGAATCTTAACATTGATTTTCCTTTAGCACTGGTCAGGCCAGTTCATGAACCAAAAGAATCAATCTACTTTAAATTACTGCATGACAGTCTTGTGCCTAAAAGTAGAATACTAACTGGGATCAATCACTCTCACATTGTTTGGAGCATTTTGAAACCAAACCCATGATCATGAAGATAGAACTATATTCTAACAGAAAAGGAGATGCTGTCTTGCAGAGCTCCCTAGTAACTTTTAACATAATTTAAAAACCTTTTGTCAATGATAATGAATAAAATGACATGTGTTATCACTAAACTTTTAGATAAAACATGATTTCTATAAGAATATCCTGAAAAGCAGGGACTGGATAGATGGCTCAGTGGTTAAGAGCATTGGCTGCTTTTGCAGGGGACCCAAGTACAATTCCCAGTACCCACATGGCAGCTAACAACCGTCTGTAATTCCAGTTCCAGGAGATCTGACACCCTCTTCTGACTTCCATAGGTATTGAACAACACAGGTATACTTATACACATGCAGGCAGTATACTCATACACATAAAATACAAATAATAAATACAAAAAACCCAAGAAAATCCTGAAAAGTAAGCTCTAAACACCAGTCTTGCATTTGCTTCACAAGAAATCCTGTGTAGGGCTGGAGCTCTGACTCAGTGCATAAGAACATTTGCTATGGATCCATGAGGACCTAAGTTTGAATTCCAGTGCCCATTCAACAAGCCAGCAATGGTTTTTCTTGTGCACCTGTGAACCCAGCACTGTGGAAGCAGAGACAAGGGGATTACTGGGGCTTGCTGGCTGCCAGCCTAGCCAAAAATTATGAGCTCCAGGTTCAGGAAAAAACCCTAGCTCAAGAAATAAGGTGGAGAGTGGTAGAGGATACCCAATGCCTTTCTCTGGCCTCTATATGCACTTCCTTATTTACACATATTTATACTACACACATACACCACGTGCACACATACAAAATAAAATAAAATAAGAATTTTATGAAAATAAAACCCCAGGACAAACAGGCCTGTTTCTCCTTTACTGTCACAACTGTCTTTGTGTGGTGTTATTAACAGTAACAGCCCAGTGCTCTACTAGTACAGTGACGCTTCATGCTCATAGCTTCAAACTGACTTTGCTAAATCTGGAAACATCCCTGAACTATCTAACCGATGCACACAGTTTTCTTCTTGCATATCCACATGGATATCCACAGGTGCCTACAACTCAAATATCTGAATACACGCCACCTCCCCCACCATACAAGTTCTGCTAATATTTGGGGTGCAGCCTCAATGTATCTTCTGTCTTATACCCTGGCTTTCTCTTTTGGATATTTTTGTAGAATTTACCTCTCAAATTTGTTTTTGGATTTTCTCCAACCCTTTCCAGCCAGCACCATTGCCAAAAGGCTCATAATAACCCTT
Source organism: Nannospalax galili (assembly GCF_000622305.1). Classification (NCBI taxonomy): domain Eukaryota; kingdom Metazoa; phylum Chordata; class Mammalia; order Rodentia; family Spalacidae; genus Nannospalax; species Nannospalax galili. The sequence continues at coordinate 3,645,178 of NW_008332654.1, read as the reverse complement.
TAAAAACCAATCATACATAGAAATACCCAAGTCAGCTATTTCAAATCTAAATATGACTATATCATGTTCCTGAGGGTTCTTCATTGTTGTCCGAGAATATGCCTAAACTCTGTAGTGAGAGATCCTGCACCCTTCTGGGATTCTGCTTCCCACACCTGTATAAGCCAGCTAAAGGTGACTGATGCTGCTTTGTCCCGTGTCTTATGACTTTTTGCAATCTTTCAACGTCAATTGTCTAGCTCCTTGAAAACGGCATTGTTTCATAATATCCTTTCCCCATTGAAGTAGTTCAATCCCATAGTAGTAAGAACTTCAAGTGTAAGTCATGCACTGACTGTTCCTGCTGCCCTTCTTATACCTACACACTCCCAAAATGAGTTTTCCTCTGTGCTTCAGATGAACACAGGTCACACCAGAAATGATGTTTCAATTATGCGTCTGCCCCCATCTCCCTTCCCTGTGGAGTTGGAGCATTTCACAGGAAGAATATTTGAACATATTGAGGTCTCTCCATTTTGGAGTCATAGCCTCGTTAGGCTCCGTATAAATTTTTGGCAGCCAGTGAATCAGTAAAAGAGACTAGAACACAGGCTTTTCAACCCTTTCCCCCCTTCAGCTGCACCATGTAGTCTCTAATACTGATCCTATCTACTTCAAAACCCAAATAAGTACTGCAATTTTGGTAGGACAGAAATCACTAGTTTGAAATGTTACATTTTCATAGTTTGATACCATACACAATAAGCAGAATTTTAAATGAAAATTGATTGATCTGGTAAAGTGTTCATATTCTGCCCACTATTTTCACAGTTCTGGGTCCAAAATCATTATAATAAAATTTCTATTCCAGCATTCATCAAGAGTATAAAAGAAACGTTGCCATTCATGGATGTATTAGTGCAATGGGGCCCAATGCTGCTTTCAAAGACTATTTTCTTATACAGAGACATTTTATAGTCAGGCAATCATCTTGTTAAACATTTCCTATAAAATTTTAAAAATCATTACCTAGGAGTCTATCACCGTGGCACTAATCACACCTCTACAATTAAGCTTATTTCAACCCTTTCACCATAATCCTTTTTCTTTAATCAAGGGTTTATTATTGGGCTGTTAATGTGAAAGTTGAAATAGGAAAAAAAAAATCTCAGCTCAGGAATGAATTCTAACAGTAGCAGGTATAGAAAACTCAGAGAAATTCTAATATTTTTCTAGGAGATTTGTGTTAGGATGTGGGCTTAATTTATCTCTTTTTATCCTTGTGAATGATTTTTCTCACATGAAGAAGGCTGAAGTTTTTCTTTAAGCATTTAAGAATGTCCTCTATCTGCTACATTTTGGTTTTCTTTGGGGTGAACACAAAAGCAAAATTATTTTATTAAGCTGGGGGAAGCAAATATAACTGGCCTGGGGATGTTTTGGGGTCTTCTGTTATATCACTAATTTAAAGTGCAGTTTTGACTTCCATATGGAAAAAGGATAAGAAGAATGTGTCTTGCTAAGTGAATCAACAAAGTTTTCTGTCTCTGAAGAATTCCTCAAACAGAGAAGTTTCAAGTTCAAGGGTAATATGTATTTTAATAAGTTAGTCAAACTTCAATACTTATTTGGTATAAAAATCTTACAATTTAAAGTGAATTCACATATACATTATATTTTCTACACATAACCATCCTAGGGATAATTTAATAGGCACTACTCTAAGCATCCTAGCCCTCTCCCAAATGCATTCACTTTGGTTCAAGTCTCAGCCTCTTCTCACCTGGCCATTTTCCTCCAGACTGTCACCCCATTTCACCTTTGAACCCTCCAGCCAATGTTCCCCATGATAGTTTGAGGGAGATGTGTTTTCAAATGATATTGCTTCTCAACTTAGAGTGCCTTTATTTTTCAAGATGAAAACCAAATTCTTTTTCATAAAAAGCATGCATTTCTGTTTGCCTGTCCCATAGAGTCCTCTCTTAGCTTTCCCTTACCACCTTCTCTAAAGAGGCTGGAAAGGGTAAATATCTTTCTGGCATTTCCTACACATACAACTAGAAGAGTAATTCGACAGATTTCTGACAAATGAGATACAACTGGAAACATGCTGAAGACTGAAAAGATGTTTATTTTTTATGTGACAAATAGCTGGGCCTTGCTCCCTTTGCTTCCCTTTGTCTCAGGGCCATGAGATGCTTTGAGATGGACATATGAGTTTGAAAGGCAATATACCAATCACAGAAAGAGGGAAAAAGCACTAAACTGGTCTCCAAGGGTATCAGTTGTTAGCTAGACCAGTGAGAGAAATTTTTAAGGAAAATTGCTGTTGCATAAGAAAAATGAAACACATTTTAAAATATTGCTGCCCTCTTCTCTAACTTGAAATAAGACATATTTCCAACTCCTTTTGTAAGTCTCCAAAATTGCAACATCACTGGTGATCTCTGAGTTTCTAGCACGTTATTCCCTACCTTGTGGCTGTTCTATGTGACTGTGATTGGAATGTTGGAGCATTCCAATAGCCTCACACTCAACACTTCACCCTTTTTACTTCTTTTCCCACAATGAATCTTAGTTAAAATGTGTCTTTCTGGGGCTGGAGAGGTGTTCAGCAGTTAAGAGCACTGGCTGTTCTTGCAGAAGACCTGGGTTCTAATCCCAGCACTCACATGGCAGCTAACAACTGTATGTAACTCCAGTTCCAGGGGTTCCAATTCCCTCTTCTGGTCTCTGCAGGCATTGCACAACATGAGTGCACTTACGTACATGCAGGCATAACACCCATATACTTACAATAAATAAATAAATAAAGTTTAAAAAAATGTGTCTTTCTGGAAGAAGATATGTTTACTGATATCTAGATTAGATTATCTTCCCTTTATATATATATATATATATTTTTTTTTTTAAGATGGATTGATTGGTCCGTGTGTGTATGTACAAGTGTGAACACCTTTGTGCATATACAGAGGCCAAAAGAGGGCACTGGGTGTCCTCCTCTATTACTCTCCACCTATTCCTTTGAGACTGGGTTTCTCCCTAAACCTGGGACTGTGGTCCCTGAGCTTGACAAGAAGCCAGCAATCCCAAGCAATCTTCTCATCTCTGCCTCCCTCAGAACATGAGTGACAACCATACATGGGATGACTATGCCGCAAGTGCTCTTATCCACTGAGCCGTCTCTCCAGCCTTATATATTCTTAACCATCCAATAATTGTCGTGCTTGGCACATATAATAATGAGAGTATGTATTCATTCATGTTAGTATTTAACAACATTATATTTTCTAGGAAATTATAAGATCTCTTAGTAGAAAAAAATGTTGCTTATTATTGTCTTCCCTAGTTAAGTAAACAGCATGGCACTGAATAAGTATCCAATAACATCAAGAAAAAAATGAAAGAAAAGAAAGAAAAAGAAAGGGAGAAGGAAATGCAGAGGGAGAGTGAGCAAGACAGCTTTTATGAGAACTAAACTCCAAAGCTGAGCATGAATTTGAACCCTCCTTTCACATTGTAGTTTCAATCGCACATGTAGAAAAGGAACTGTAAGTGTGGTAAGCTAACGTCTCATATTAGCTCACTGAATTCTTCTAGGAACCTGCAAGTGAATCCTGGTTTTCCCTCTACTTCCAGATGAGAATACAGTCCCTGTAAAATTTTCAATGAACTCTTCGCCATCCATGTTTAAAGCTGAATGCTGGGTGTAAGTAAAGTGAAGTGTATTTTTAGCCTTCAAGGAAAGTTAGGCTCATATAAAATGATCTTTAGAAGAAATGTCTCATTATGGCCAAAGACACAGTCAGTAATAATAACAGCATTTTAAAGTTTTAAAAAAATGTCCTTAATGATTCCATCTGGACCATAATCATTGCTTAAAAATTGAGACGGGGAAAAGATTTTAATCAGTACCGGTTTCATGAGCAAGATGGAGAGGCAACAATATGAGTTCAGGGGACTGAGGAATCCATTTTAACAGAGGCCTGGATTCCTGCTGAGAAGCCATGAGAGATAAGCCTGGGAGACTGTCTGGGTGCAATGCCATGGTCTTGCATACTCAACTAAAATGTTTGACCTTTGCCCTTAGATAATGAGAACCACTTGAGTTTTTAAGCCAGAAGGTGACATCATGAAAACTGTTTTTAGTAAGATTAATTTGGCACCATGCACTGGATGGACTGGGAACAGGGAAGATGAGAGCAATCCAAACCTGCCCAGGAGAGCATGGAGGGCAGAGAAGAAAGGTAACATGAACAGAGGCAGGGGTTTCCAGAGGACTGGAATCTAGACATCCCCATTCAATACATGACTGTGCACAGTGTGACTTTGCTCCTTTAAAAGTGAGCTCTTCCCATGTGAAGAGAAAGCCATTGCAGAGGCCTCTGTGTATGGACTTGAATGCAGAGGAAACATCAGCCTCTCATTCATCATCTCTAACCATTTCATTTTCACTCCTTCTTTTGTATTCTAATTTAATGCCTCCTTGAGGTCCATTTTTCATTGCTTCACTTATTCAACGAACTTAGTTCATAACTTGTTGGAAGTCTAGCACAGATGTAGTGGTAGAAATACAATAGTAAGTAAGAGAATTGTATTCTACCCTTGACAGACAGCAGCCAACTATTTGACCACGAACAGAGAGTTCAAGTACGATAATGTGGTAAAGAATATCTGGAGGAAATTTAGGCAAATGTTGGCATGGTCCTTCTGTGGTGGTGGGCTTCAAGCAGAAATCTCAATGTCAAGAAGCAAATATGTGCTGGACATAGTGCGAATGATTGTCTCGGGAAGGAACGATCCAGTCCTGGCTTGACAGAGAAACATGCTGGCTGGAGGGCCAGTTAGGGAAGGTAGTAAGGGGGATTGATACATTAAAAAAGACTCTAAGATATTTAAACTTGGGGATTTTAAGGTTTAGAGTAGGAGGATGATGTTGCGGTTGACAGAAATTTAGATATTGAGACAATACAAGCTGTTGGGTTTAGATTTCATATATTTGAGAAGAAAACGGACAAGTCTCATTAGAAACTTGATTTATAATAAATATACTGTGGAAAGTTAGCCACGTTGATAGCCGTTGCTCAAGAAACACATACAAAACTCTGAACTTGAGAAAATAGATACCTTGAGACATTTTATGCATGCTGATGTCATTCAGCAAAAGCCCTTGATGTTTGTTCCCTTGTAGCAATAGGAAGCTTGATTGATAGGATTCTCCAGGAGGCTTTAAATAGCCAGCAATTAAATGATGAGTCCACTGACAAAAACACTGTGCTATGAGGATTGCAATCTGTGGCATTAAATGAGGTCTAACTATGTATAGGGAGCAGTAGTTTTCTGAGGAATTTCACACAAATATCTTCTTTGTTTAGAGAATTCTGAGGAAGGGCACAGGGCTACCCTCTGTAGTTCGCATGAATTGACCTATTTCTACTTTTACAGAAAAATAATTTTCAGAGTCCTCATTGAGCTCAGAATTGCCTTTTTCTGGAAAAAGGAGCTTCAGAGAGCAAATTTGCTGTGGTTGAAAATGTTCCTCATCTTCTTTACAGATTATTTTGAATCTGCTTTGAGAAATACGTATGTTCTCTCTAAATATACTGTGGAAATGGTTCATTGAGTGTTATGAAAAGAAAGTTTAGTCTCATTTCCTCGGCAGACTTTTCAACCTGACAGTGCTAAATGGGAAGAATTCTTTGGGATTATGGTGTATGTTTTGATAGAGATCCTGAAACAGCTGGTTATTTTCAGCCATTTTTCTCACTGTGGCAAGATATTGCTGCTGGGTGAAGGAGGGAGACAGCCTACCTGTCTGTGCAAAAGACAAGGGAACAAAAGTAGAGCAAAATTCAGAAAAGAATCCAATTTTATACATCAAACGCACGTGTTTTACTATTCTGATCATATAATGCAGGTATCAAAAATGTTATTTGAGAAAAGTAACAAGTCTACTAGTAATATTGGAATCTGGAGATCTGAGGCTAAAACACTTTTAAAATCTTGAAACAGAATTTGTGGCCTTTCTAGTCATTTCTTGATGGAGAATCTGGACTCCGTCACTGGTCTGGAACCCACCTTTTCTTAACTTACAGGGCTTAACCACTGGGCTGCTTGACAACTCTGATTCAAAGCTCTAATCCCCACTGGGTGAGGGTTCTGTGAATTCACTGTGTGGTTTGCTCCCAGGTCATGAGAAACACATCCATCAGGTACAGTTCTGACTGCACACAGGTAGATGGTTTATAGACTGCTAGCCCACACTGCTGCTCTAGCTTTGAGGAATTACTTCACAAGAACAAGGCAGGTTCTATTTTTGACATTTCAGCAAGGAGACCACTTGTACATTATGCCCTGATTTGATTTACTGTAAGAAAATAAGAGTGCTGTAATTTGTAAAAGACATTTATTACATGAGTCCAAAAAATTAAAAAAAAAAAAAGCTCAGTGTCTCTGTCCATCCCATCTGGTTTTATTTTAATCTCGCCCTAGTCACATATGAAATTTTGCTTAGCTGTCTTCATTTTCTTAGTCAATCTTGATTAATGGCCTTCAAAGTAAAAATAATTGGCCTGCATCAGGGTTGTTTTATAACTCTTGTTCACAAAGAATGTGAGAGGCTGGAAAATGAGCCTAAACAGAAGGAATGCATTACGTTGGTCTTTGAGAAAGAGCAGTCCTTCAGCTGTGTTTCACTGTGTATTTTTATAACAGGCGCCTCCTTGACCGTCCACGATATTGCAGATACGCGGAGCCAGGGCTTATGTATACTTCATCAAACTGGCCGTGGCAGCTCGACATCCCCACACAGTCACACATGTGAGGCAGAACCAACCCAGGCCAGCCTGGCAAGTCTGGGAACCCTGAAAGTAAATTATCAAGCAAGCCCAGGCTATGAAACCCAGAAGTTAAAGCGGGGCAGGGGGCTAATTGTCGCTGAAGTTTAAATGGCTTGTTTATAAAAGACTTCTCTAGTCTGTGTATTTTTTCCCCCTTTCCTGAAAAGTATGTTCAACTTTAAAGGAGTTCAGGGAAACGCAGGCGCCCTGTGACCATTGCGGGTTTAGAGTTGAGCTCTGTTTCCTTTCAAGATCTCCACCTCTGGGAGAGCTCGACAGTTACAGAAATAAATTTGAGTTCAAACACAGACACACAAACACGCACACACACACACACACACACACACACATACACACATACAGAACACACAGAAGTACAGACATACACAGACACACACAGATGCACACAGACACACAGACATATAGACATACACAAACATACAGACACACAGAGACACGTAGACACATACAGACACACACAGGCACACAGGCACATACAAACAAACAGATACAGAGACAGAGATGCACACACACAGACAAAGACACAGACAGATAGGCATACACATAGACAAACACCAAGATCATCTTTTTCTTCCATGAAGTTTTGTAAATGGAGATGTTACAGCTCTCAAAGCAAGTCATGTTATTGTGCTGTCAGGAAGTTAGCATTAACAATTTTGCAGCTTTTCAATAATCCTAATATGAGATATAATTACTTAACGATTTTTAAGAATTTCACATGTTCTGATGATATTTTAAGAAGAAATAAAATTCCTTTCCCATGCAACTGATGTTAAATATACATGGATTCACACTAACTTACCCATGCCAACAGGCTCATGTCCCATGTTAGGCAGGTGTGTGTTCAGACAGTGCTCTGTGGGAGCCATAGTTCCCTCTTGCACAGAGCCCCAGGGCTGGCTGTGCTAAAACCTGGAAGGGGTGGGATTGACTCCTGGATGTTGGTAAAAGCTTTCTGACAGTTCCACTAGGTAACTTCAGTAGAAACATTGATTAAATACCTATTATGCTCCATGTGTTTTTATAAAAGGAAAAATAAGCTCTTTCTCAGTTAGGATCCTTATGGCACCAGGTTGTTACAGAGGAAAACATGCAGCACTGAGAATTCCAACCCACACGTGTTTGCTTCCTGCCAGGCTTCCTGGGCCTCTCACTTCTGCTCAGGACTAGCACTGTGTCTTCCTAAACAGTTCCTTCTCTGTCTTGGCCTCAAGAGCACTCTACTCCCTCGTTTCTCTCCTGTCCTTGGAGCTTGCCAAGCTTTCCAGAGCTGACACTGGAACTGGAGATCATCATGTTAAGCACAATAAGCCAGATTCAGAAAGATAAGTTTGTACATCATCTATATTCATTTTTTAATATGAAAGTAAAAAGGGGATTGTTTGGGAAGAGGAAGGGGACCAGGAAGAGGAGGAAGGAGAGACAGGAGAGAGTAATAGGAGGTGAATAAGAGCAAAGTCCATGACATATGTGTATGAAAATGACACAATGAAACCCATTATTTTGTATAATGAATATGTGCTAAAAACTTTTCCAAGAAAGGAGACTAAGGATTTCCTGGCTGAGGAGTCACATTCCCTTCTTCAGTGCATCGTAGAATAGCTACATTTTCTAAAATAACGTTGCAATCACAGATAAGTTCCCAGGCTCACAAGCATCCCTTCATCATCCCAAGACACACACATGCACACACACACACACACACACACACACACACACACAAATTCAGAATCTAGTCTGAATGCTCTAATTTCATAACAGTTTGTTTATTTACTTAGGAATGTATCACAATAGTGACTTGCATTTGTTTACTGTTTGCTGAGTATGTGTCCCTGCATAAAGTACTTTAGAGATTGCCTAGCACCTGGTTCATGCTAAACTATGAATAAATATTTGAATATATTATCTCAGTTAATCTTTATAACAGAATCAAGAAATGCATATTTTTATCCTCATTTTGTGGGTAAGAGAAGTTAGCCTTGGATAGGGTCCAGGAATTATGTAGGTAACTTTCACTCTAAAGCCCATTTTCTTTGCCACTATACCATGAATTCTTCATTTGGTCCTCCTGCTATTTGAAGCAGAAAAATTCTTTGTTTGGGGGATATGTTACAAGCTATTTTTGTGTGTATGTGTGTTTCCATATGTATGCAGGTGCATTTGCACATATGTGAATGTGCATGGGGAGGCCAGAGGACAACTCTGGAATCATCCTTAGGATGCTGTCTCTTTTGAGACAGGCTCTCTCATTGGCCTGGATCTTACTAATTAGGCTAAACTGGCTAGCTAGTGAGACCCAGGGACCTTTTGTCTCTGCATCTCCCCATGTTGGGATTGAGAGCCTTATCACCATGTACAACATTTTTACATGGATTCTGGGTACCAAAATCAGGTTCTCATTCTTGTGAGGTAAGCACTTTATGGCTGAGCTATCTCTCTAGCCCATAGAAGATATTTAACTACATCCCTACTTCCATTCTGCTACCTAGCAGTGCCACTTTCTCTAAACACAACCAAATCACATCAACCCAAAGTTTCTCTAGATATCGGTAACTGTCCTGGACCAGAGATCTACTGTTCTACTTTTTTTCCGGAGTATAAGACTCATTTCAGCTATTTTTATAACTTACCATATCTACATAAAGCTCTCTTGGGTCACCAAGCCTAGGTTGGCATTCACAGTCAACCTAGGACATAGGAAGAAGCAGGAAATGTTCCTCAGAGGGCCTTGTGGAGAAATCCAGTATTTGAGTGACACCGCTCTCTCCTTGGCTGGGTCAGCAGCCAGGAAGGATTTTTTAAAAGAACAAGAGCAGTGAGATCGTCACTGTGGACTCAAGCTTAAGAACCCAGGGAAGATGCCAGGCTCCTACTCACCCTTCCCAGGAAAGGATAAAGCAACATATGACTCAGAAGGAGAGAAGACCCAAGCCTGTATTTGAAGGTGTGGTTCTTGAAAAGATTATAGACGAGTGACTAAAAGCTTCTGGAGCTGCTTTTGGTCAGCTTCCAGTATGAACCACACTGACCCAGAAGACTTCTAAGTCTATTTTTCCTCACTCCAATCAAGACTATAACCAGACTCCACAGCAGCATTTGTGTCAGCCTTTTCATGTCGTTCTCTGTGGATTCCAGGTCCCAGTAATCCTCTTGAATTTCCACAAATGCCAAAAAACAAGCTCACTCTGAGAAAGGGGCTCTCTTCAGTCTGTCATATTCGGGACACACACCTTGAGTTACATATGCCTCACTCACATAGTAATTTCTCCATGCAATATTCCATTTCATATCTATAACCCATCATTATGTGATAGAAAGCATTTCAGGTCTGCTACTATAGCATGCAAAATGGCACTGGATTTCTGGCTCAACTTAAAACTGTTACACATCAGCCTTAAGAAGTAGGGATCATGTCCAGATGGAAAGCAAGTCTTAGCTGTGATCTGACTGATTACTAGTGTTATGAACTGAATTGTATCCCATTAAAATTCGTATGTTGATGCCCTTACCACCAATGCTCCTGAACTTGGAGGTAATTACAGTTAAATGAAAACTTAAATTGGAGCTCTAGTCTGATTCAACTGCTATCTTAATAAGAGGAAGAGATAGCAGAACTCTAAATGCCACAGAACATGGTAGAGAAGTGTCATCTACAAGTCAGGAAAAGGAGCCTCACCAGAAATCAACACTGTTGATTCCTTGATCTTGGACTTCCAGACTCTAGAATTGTGACAGCATACCTTTGTTGTTTACGTCACCAGTCCATGGTGTTTTATGTTGGAAGCCAATAGAAAAATAATACAACTTTTATAGAAATGAGTCAAAAGAATGGGAGAGGACAGGGGAGGCTAAGGAGAAGGAGGACAAAAATAGGCAGAGCAATGTGGAATGAAGGAAAGTGGTCCTCTACAGGACAGCCCAACAAAGCCAAGTGCCAGCCTGTGCTGACAGCATACCTTCCTCATCTGTCCACCAACTCTACCTCTCAAATCATGTCCGTCAGCAGTCTGATGATAGAGTAGGAATTATCTTTCTTGGGTCAAAACAGAAGTTGTGATATATATGCTAAATATTTCATTCTCACAAAGCCATAATAGGTTTATTTCTAGCCTTAGTGTTGCATTATGTATGATAATTACATTTGAATAGCATATTTAAAAACAAAGACGGCTTCACACAAAACAGGCACCTAAGGGTGAGGTGAACGATGAAGAACACCTAATTTATTCATTTAGGAACCCTATAAATCAGAATCAAATGCTAGTACATTCTAAATTTACAGAAACTGAATCTTTAAGCAACTCATACCTTCTTACAAATTAGACGTGTCAAACAGCATTCGCCTTTAGATGTTTTGTTTTGTTTTGTTGTTTTGTTTTTGAGACAGTATCCCCCTGTAGTCCCAGCAGGCCTGGAACTTCCTATGCAGACCAGGCTGCTCCATCACACAGAGATCTATCTGCCTGCCTCTACCTCCTGAGTGCTGGGACTAAAGGGCTGAGCCACCATGCCTCGTTCTCCTTTAATTATTGAAAAAATACAGGCAGCATCGTTTAAACAAATATTAAAACCGTTTTGTTGTTTTGACAGTTAAAATGTACTAGTTCTATTAACGAGAATATAAATGAAGCAATGGAGCATTATCAGGCTTACTTCAATACTTGACATGACTCTCCCCTTGCAGGCAAAGTAAAATACATGGCACTAGGCCCACTAATCCGTACACTGGCAGAATGTGAAGATAAATGAGTCAAAAATCTACTTCTTCATGTAGGTTTTGCTCAAGTTTAGGGGCCCTTCATCTTTTCACCCATTCTTTCTGTGCTTTTTTCCCCATCCGTACTAAAGAAATCTGCATTGATCTTTTTATACAAGATGCAGCTATATGCTCCTTCTTGCATAAACATTTGCGGTTCACCATGGAGAATGTGCGATGCATCTTGCATGCTTATCAAGTGCCGCAAGAACTTTACAGATTACTGCCTGCCTCAGGATTCCAGTTCCCTGGTGCTTATGCATAAGCAATGGATTTATGCAAACATCATACCATTTCCAAACAGGCTGTGACAGGAGTTGTTCCTAGTTCATAGAAGGTTCAGATATGTAGCCTATTTTATGCTGGTACTAGATCATTCTTCTCATCGAGTTGAAAATGAATCATTTCAACTTATAATGTTGTCAATATAAAATGTCATAATGTGGTACTCGATTTAAACTGCAAGATGGATATTAACCTCAAAGGCTTCTGCACACTGCTGTGGTGGAATTGAACAATGGGAAAGCACATTTGTTTGTTTGGTAGTTTCAGCATCAAATACCATGTGCTTAGGTGGGAAACATCTTATTATATATATTCTACTCATTCTCCATGATCTAGAGTGCTTATACGGTCCCAGTGGTATGATATGCATTATAGCTTAAATTGGGTAATATGTATAAAAGGAAAAGGAAAGGCCCTTACAAAGAACAACATCATCGAATGATAATGATAACATGCCTATTTACATAATGAAAATGCACATATTAACTGCCAAGCATGTTTGTTTTGCATTAGTGTTTATAGCAGGGCATGGGGAATTTAAAAATTGCAAAGGGTGTTTTTCTAGTTACCATTCCTGTGGTAGGTGATTATTAAAGAAAGAAAATAGAAAAACTCGTATTTCAGCGAGTGAGATAAATGCACTCTGCTGCCTCTTCCATTCATGTGTTTTGTTTGTTTGGTTGGTTTGTTTTGTTTTTAGTTCAAGCAGGCATGTCTAAAAAGCCTTCCCCTCTTTTGTTTCTAATTCTGAGACACAGTGTCTCTTAAAGCAAGTGACAACTCTTGCACGTATTTTTTTTTTCAGCACCCATCATCAAAAATGAAACACGTAAACATCCCTGTTGGTTTCATGCATTCTTAACAAACTGTTGAAGGAGAGCCACTGCTGGAATCACAAACTCTGAGAGGAGAAAACCTACATGTCTGCATTTGCATCCCAAACTGTGAATTTTATTTGTATGTCGACAAAAGCCAAAAGTTGGGAGATGTTATTTTGTGATCTGTCATATGTTTTCTGAACTTTTTATAATAGAAAGGCGTCTCTGCAGAGCCCTTTTTCTCACTCCTTTAACAAAGGCATGTCCCAGTTTATTAAAAAATCATACACAACAAAAATGCTTGCCAGGTTTTATAGTCCTAATGAGTATTTGGTCCAGAGCACAAAAATTTTCTGGAAAAATGCCTGAAATTTCCCTGTCGCAGATGTTTCAACAGAAGGTGCACGCATGCCATTCGTTAATACGGCGCCATACGGGACTCAGTGTGGCCACTGCAATATAACCAGTAAGTAACACACACAGCGTGCACGCAGCTCCGCCAAAGTCCCCGTCTGTTGTGTGGGACTCGTATCCCATGGATTGAGACGTACCTTGATGAAACTGCATTGTCACGGAATGATAATATTTGTGGATCGCCATGCACAGAAAGTATACAATGGAGAATGGGGAGGTCGGTTGGCTTCAGCATTCTTGGCCCTGGAGCTGGCTAATGTAGATTCAACCATTAGTGTTTGGATTTTTTGTTTTTGTTTTTCCTTCCCTTATCTGCCAAGTTGCAGGAATAACTCCTTGCAGAAAAAATTCTTTTCCCAGAGAATATAAGGGGATAACATAATTAAAAGGTGACGTGGAAGTTGTTTTGTGAGTACAGGAAGCAAGTCTATAGGCTGCCTTAGTTTATCGTTACTTCAAATCTATACAAGGGACGTGACTCCATGTTCACGCTCTGAAATGAAAAGGATTTCTGAAACCCATCTCAAACGCTGCTCACATGCACCGATTTTTCTTGGGAACCTAGATAATTCTCGCTGTGTAAGACTATGGGGAAGAACAGCTTTTGTTACAGCGGTAGATTCGTCACTGCCCTCCACATATTCCACAAACAAACATGACTACTCCGCCATAAAAGTAATGCATTTAATGCTTGCTACTGCAGGGAGGGGCATGGTTGGAGGGTGTGGGAGAAGCAGTGGACAGGCATCAGGGGTGTTGAGGGGATTACACAGAGACAGGGTAGTTCTTAGAATATTGTTTTGCTCAATTTAAGGAGCTAGAATAAGACACAATAACTGTGGCTTCATATTAGCACCTTTTCATTCACTTAATATATCTGGAAGCCTCAGAGAACAAGTTACATAACCTGCTTAAAACTCTCAAAAGCCTGATGTTTAAGTATTGCCATGTCTTTCAAAAGAATTATTGAATTAAATTACTTATTTCATTTCATATTCTTTTAGGGGAAAATATTTACAGATTTTCTTTACATATTTCTTTATATTTTTATTAATGCATGTTAACTCTACAGAATAATGGGTTTCATCTTGGAATATTTGTACATGCATAAGGGACTGCTTCATTATTTTAACAAACTGAATTTAGAATCTTAATAAATAAAAAGTTTTAGTAGTCAATAATTATTGAAATTTTCTTTATATTCTTTAACAAAGATTTTTATATTTTCACTAATATTTTTGCAATAGAGTAGGAAGAGACTCTTTTGGCCACTTTTCTTAAATAAAAGAAATTATTGCTTATTATTGGTAATTACAACCGTTATTCCTTGCTGTGTTCATGCTATAGAAAAACTTTTTGTATGCTATCACTTTTAATCTTTCCAAAAAATTTCAAAAAACTTTCCCAATTAAGACATTGGGTAAGAGAGCCAGACATGGTGGTGCACTCCTTTAACCCCAGCACTCAGAAGACAGAGGCAGAAGAATCTCTGTAAGATAGAGGCCAACCTGGACTACATAGTGAGTTCCAGGCCAGCTGGGAGTTCAGGGAGACCCTGTCTCAAACAAGAAAACAAAATTAAGAAGGAAAGAAAGAAGAAAGATAGCTAGAAATTGAGACTCCATATTATTAAGAAACTTGTATTGGATCATATAATCATTCGAAGGTCTTTAACCTGGGCTTTCTAACTCCAAATTCTGGGTTCTGTTCATTGGTATATACAGTATTATAAAATAATTAACTTATACTTGAAACCATGAAATTAAGTAATATAGGTAATTGGCAACTATTAGCCACCAAACCAAGGATTTCTGTAGGCCTACTCAAAATGGAGTCATGAGAATGTAATATGAACTCAATAGGAAACATAGAATGTTGTTGTCTAAAGTATCTTGTACATTGATATTGTCTAATACATAGAAGTACACTTTTAAAACATTGAGCAGCATATGATTCTTTAAAATTATTTCACTCTTTTTAAGAGTAGCAATTCTTATAAATATAAGTATAAATTTTTTAATATTTAGTTTTTGTATATTTTTAAATTTTTGTTTTAAAATGGAGTCTCATGTAGCCAAGGCTGACCATGAACTGCCTAGGATGATCTTGACTTTCTGATCCTGCTTCTTCTACTTCCAAAGTACTAGGATTACAGGTATGTGCCACCATGCCTATTTTCATCAGTGCACGGCTTTGAAACTGTGGGCTTTGTGCATACTAAACAGCATTCTACCCATTGACCTACAACCCTATCCTTTAAAAAAGATTTTGAAAGTAAGCTATCACTGTAGTGTACAAATTGACTTCATGAAATATACCCACAACCTAGAATAGTTTGCTTTCCTCTTGGCCAAACAAAAGTAAATGAATAAACAGCTGAAATGTTGATTTGATCCACGAAAATCTGCCTTCCAGGCTCACACATCTGTTTTTCCTCATATGGACTCATGTTAATGATTATCTTTTTGAAAGGTAAGGAAAAATGTTTTTTTAATCCAATAAACTTATGTCCATTTGAAAATCTACATAACTGGGCATGGTGGTTCATACCTGTAGTCCTAGCATTTGGGAGGTGAGGCACGAGGATTGCCATGAATTCTAGGCCAGCTTGGGCTACAAAGTAAGACCCTGTATGTGAAAACAATAAGGAAAGAGGGAGAGACAGAGAGACACAGAGAGAGAGAGAGGCAGGAAAGAGAGGAAGGAAAGAAAGGAAAGGAAGGAAGGAAGGAAGGAAGGAAGGAAGGAAGGAAAGAGAAAGAAAGAAGAAAGAAAAAGATCTCTCATCCTTTCTCAAAGTCACTCTTAAAATTGAGAGTGGTGAATTTCAGTATTCCAATATGGAAAAGAAGGAACTCTCTCTTTGTAAGTGTCTTTCAGTAGGAAGCACTATGTACTGGGCCCTGAGAAGACAGTTCTCTGTTATATCACTAGGAACTTCTGGCTAGTGGTAGCTAATGGCTCACTGATGACTCTTAGTCAATCCAACTGGAAAATTCTGTATTCAACATCACCTCACAGAAAGGAAGCAAGAAATTTCTGTGCCTACTGGCGAAACTCAGCCCAGTGATCACATACTCTTAGATAACATGCTCTTTCAGACACACATCAAGTTAATTTTTTAATTGATTCAAGATGGCATGTTCTTTGAAGCTAGGCTGCTGCCACTTGATAGCTTATTAATCTCAAGAATCCGGCTCATTCTCTGCTGGTTTGCTTTACCTTTGGGTAGATTAAACTATTCCAAAATATTGCTTCCTTGGTAGATTTCTAAACTGTTCTAAGCTTTCCCAGAAGCAATTGGTCAACGTTAAACAATGCTGAGAATTCTAAAGTAATTCTGTACAGTAATGCCCACCGGCTGAGCCTTGAAATAAGTGATGCTACCAGCTGCGTCACAAATAGATGAGAGCTGTCTCATGTTTTTATTCCTAAGTGGTTTCCTTTGATACTTTACATTTTTATGATAGTATATTTTATTTTGCTTTCTTTCTTTGATTTACTTCTCCTTCCCACTCTCCTGCATTTCACTTCCCCCTCTCCCATTATCACTGAGTCATGGGGTCCACCTCACTGTGTTCTGTCTGGGTTGCTGAAAGAAGAGCAGTGCCTGTTAGATGAACTACAGGGCAACATCAAGCTCCCACAACACTTCTTGAGCTACCAGAGCATCTGTCAGTCATTACCTGTCAGTGTGAAACTAGGATACAGGACTTGGTGCTACTAATTTCCCACCAGTACCCACAGGAAAAGAAAAATAGCCTGAAATTACAAAAGTTACCTAGATTGCCTGTCTCCAGCTACCTTTAGAAATGGTTGCTAAGAATCCTCATACATTTGCACTTTAATTATATGACATGTCTGCAGAGAAAACTAAGAGTCCTTCACTTCAGAATATCTAAACTTTCTCATATTGGAATCTCCAGTTGTCTCTCATCTCTTTGCTGAAGTCACTGAGGCACACAGAAAGAAAGGGTTCATTCATGGCACGAAGTCAGTAAGAAGATCATAACCCCAGATGCCACCCATTATAATATTCTGGACTGAAACCTGTCTGCTGCTTCCAAAGAAGAACACCTCTTATACAAAGGATTTTTCTGTATTCAAAGCACTTTCCGACACCACCGCTCATGATTTCAATCCCCTTCCTTATAATGAGGAGGTTTGGAAGGACCATCTAAATTATCTAAGACATGTACGACACACATACACCAAAAAGTGAAAGAAAATAGTTGCGCTTGTAGAGGATTCTAAAGAAAATTTTAGAAGATTGGACTTGAATGGTGAAAATGAAAAAAATCAAAGTAATAGCAAAGAGAGAACAACATTGTAAAAAAAAAAGTCATGAGACGATGAAATACTGATTAGGGTAATCAATGAATGTCTGAAAGGATGAAGGGAAAGGAAATTTGGAAGGACAAATGATTTGACAGAGATGGCTATTCAAAAGAGTTAAGTGAAAGAGGAAGAGATAACACTTGAATCATGAACCTTAGGAAGTATCCATTATAAAAGAAAAACTGACAGGGAATTTTCTGTCAAGGAATTCCTTTATAGGCTGGCTTTATCCTTACAATGGCAATTGAATGACATTCCTTCATTTTGTGAGTATTTAATGACTACCTCCTGGACTGTGCTGTAAAAGGTTGGAATTTAGCTACTCTAAGGCTTTATAAGCTTTCTTTATATGAACAGATTTCTTACCTCTTTGTCTTTCATTTCTCTGTATGATAATTAAAGAAATATATTGATTAAATAACCCTCTAAGGTTGTCAGCAGTGATGGGTCAACGTCTTTGTAAATGCAATCCCATGACTCATCATAAAAGTCATGCTGATTGGATTAAACATGCATTTTTCTTTAGATGAAAGATAACCTATTTCACTTGGACTCTCATATTTTTAATTTCATACTTGTGCATTGATGTTGTGTGATTATAGATTATAAAATACATGATTTTAATTATGAAAATGCAATAATTGAAATATTGTGGTGTTTTAAAATAAGAGCTTATGCTAGTTAATCTTCATTTTCAGTTTAACAGGATTAAGAAAAACCATGAAAACACACCTCTGTCTGTGTGGATGTTTCTAGAAAGGTTTAACTGAAGAAGCAAAACCCACCCTGAATGTGGACAACAGTTCTCCATGGCCTAGAGTCCCAGACTGAATAAAATGGAGAAAATGAGTGAAGCACTGGCATTTATTCCTCTTGGCTTGCTCACTGTGGATGCAGTGTGACCCTGCTGCAGTGAACTATATCCTCTCAACTCAAAATGTGAGCCAAAACAAACCCTCCTTTAAGTTGCTTTTGTCAGATATTTGATCACAGAAATAAGAAAACTAACCAAAAACCAAATCCTTTATATGTGAACGTATATCTGGATGTAAATGCAGGATCCAGGACAATGGAAAGGAACAATGGTGGTAAGGGGAAAGAAAGAGCCCCAGAGAGGGGAATAGTAGGAGACAGATGTTACCGAGGGGGAAATGGATAAAAGGGTGGTATTTAACTGGGAAGGGAGGCTAGAAGAATATAGAAAGAACCATGGGAGTAAAGTACAGGAAGAAGCTCAAGAGAGGGGGCATAATAGGAGACAGGTATTATCAAGGAAAAAATGGGGTACTTAACAGGGGAAGGAGGAGGGAAGATGACAGTGAGAGAGAGGGGAGGGAAATAGAGTCTAAGTAGTGTGAAAAGCCAGGGGAAAATATCGATATGTGTGCAATATTTGTACATGAGTGCATGTGCATAGCTGAAGGTTATGTAACAAGAAACACAATGCCAGGCAGGATAAACCTCCCTTCTATGTTTTGGGACCCTGCCTCTAAGGTCACAGTCTACCATGTCTGGATAGCTCCCTGAGCTCAATGCGAAATGGAGGACTCCCTTTCTCAGCAGGGGCTTCCTACTCTCTGCCTGACCTTATTTGGAAAGTGTCTCCAAGCACAGATGCCTGGCCTTATTTGGAACATGACCTTTGGCATAGTTGCCTGCAAGAGCTGCCCCTAGGTTTTTTTCTGTATGATAATTAGGCATTGCACTACAGCCACTCCATCCCACCTTCCCTTCCTACATGATAGGGTCCCCCTACCACATACAAATAAAGCATACTATGAACACCTATCAGGTAAAACTTTGGCTGCCATCTTCACCCTATACTTTCCCCTGACTCCCGTGAATAAATGAGCTGTCTCACTGAAGCTGACTCGGGAAGGTTTTTTTCCGTTGTACTCACGCCTGTCCTGACCCTGCTCACTGCCTCTGCTCCATTTTTCCTCCTGGATCAGTGGCCAATGACCCACGAGGGCAGAGAGACTCACACTTCTGGTTTTTGGTCAGGGTAGTCCAAGAGACTCCCCAAATAACACAGGCTATTGCCGTAACCTTTGCTTACCTCCCAGATCTTGAAGTTAAGATTCTATTGCTGAAGAAAGGACATACTTCCAACACAGGATTTGGAGCAATGGAGTTAGAACTGAACTGGAAGCCTCCTCCCTGAAGAATAACTCTAGTAGTTCTGGAGGACACTATGCAAGCCACTAAGGGAGAAAAAAAAATCAATAAATGGTTCAACCCCAACTTTAAAGCCTAATAATTACAACAATGACTGACACAGCAAACCATATCAGAGCAATAGTGGCACTTTTATCTTGGAGGTAATCAACAACTTAAAGCCCTCTGAATGGGAGGGAATTCATGTGTGGCATTGTAAACACAGCCAAATGCACATAGCTGGAGAAGTCATAGAGCCTAGAGAAAACCTTATATCTCTCACATCCCTAGGCAAATGTAATGTCTCACTGTGTACTAAATATGGACCCTTATATTTACAGACATGTATACCAGTCACAATTCATCAAAGAAGCTTCTTTTTGTAACAGATGGAGACTATTACAGAATTCTACAACTGATCACACACAGAGAATAAGTGTCTATGAGGTGCCTAGATCTAAATGAAACATCTACAATGGAACCTCTACACCAAAGACTCATGGAACTTAGTGGAACAGGGAGTAGAGAGCATCTCTCAACACTCACCAGCAAAGCTTCCTCATGCAGCAGAGGGTAATGAACACAGAGGGAACAACTTGCCAAAATATAGAGAATAAGAGACTGCAAAGTGTGTATCTCTGGAGAGGACTCATGTTAAACCTCACCCACGCTGGGCCCAGGGACCATTTTGGAAGAAGGGATGGAAAGATTGTAAGAGCCAGGAGTGATGCATGACCATAAGGAAATAGAGTCCCCCAAGCTTCTGGAAATTTGCTCATATGAACTTACAGCAATGGTGACAGCATGCATAAGACTTATGCAGACTCAATCAGACACAAACCAGTATAGGGCTAAGGAAATGGGCAGGAGGCCCCAACTTTAGCTGAGAAACTATTGGCAGCTGATCACTATTGGGTGAGGGAAAGTCAGTCTTCTTTAAGAGAGTGACTCTAGATAGGCTGACTAGACTCCAGTAGATGAACTTACACCAAGGGACATCCGGGTACATAAACTTGACTCAATCAGCCTTACGATATATGAAAGAATGCATGAAATCCTGTGGGTGGGCTACATTGGGGGTGCTGATAGAGGAGGGGGTCTAAGTATGATTAAGATATAGTGTATGAAATACACAAAAATGCAACAAAAAATATACACTGGAAAAATAGTAACCAATACAGAAAGTTTGTATGATGAATGGGGTGAATGCTGTCATAAATCCCATTATGTGGTTGTTAGGCATTTGTAACTAGTTTGGGGGAGAAATGTGGAACAGTTTGAACTTTGGTCTAAAAAGATCCTGTAGTGTTGTGAGCCAAACTTATAGGGATATTCTTGTGGCACTTTGGAAGACCAGAATGCTGAGAACAACATGGATAGTGGAGGTTTTGGTTATTAGCTTTCAGAAAGAAATAAGGACTCTATTTGAAACTTGGCAAGATGTAAAGAACTGTTTTCTACCCATGTCCTGAATCTTAAATGAGACTAAATTCAAAAGTAATGGACTACTTTTCTTGGTAAATGAACTTTCAAGACTAGTTAGCATTCAAGCTATGTCATTGTTACTATTCCAGGTCTATGGCAGGGGAGAGCAACAAGTAGAGCAGAAAGACGTGAAAAACATAATGTTTGGCAAGGAAATCAATGAATGTAAAGTTGTTGACAAGGTGTCAAAGAAAGCAGATGTAATTTCTAAAGATATTAGCAGCATTATAGCTCTGCACCAGGACAAAAGGAATGATGTAAGTAAGACCTTGTTCATCAAAGGCTTAATCTTGTGAAAATGCAAATTAATTTGAAAGGAACTAGCTCACTGACCAACCAATACAGCCAATCAGTGCAGGGTTCAGTAAAAAAGCCTGCCTGAGCAGATAAAGTGAAGAGTGATCCAGGATGATACCTCTGATACATACATGTACCTGCACATAGGTACATACACATATACTACATACACACATGAACACACACACACACACACATGCACACACACAAATTGACAGATATTCTTTTCATTCACATAGCTTATCAATAAAAATTTCACTTGGGCTGGAGAGATGGCTCAGCTCTTAAGAGCATTGGTTGCTCTTGCAGAGGACCTGGGTTTGGTTCCCAGCAACCACATGGCAGCTAACAATCATTCATTCATGGCTCCAGTTCCAGGAGACCAGATGTACTTTTCTGATCTCTTTGGGCATTGCACAGCTCAGGTGCATTTACATACATGCGGACAATACACTCATACACATAAAAAAATAATAAATACAATTTAAAAATAATAATTGTTTCATTCATTGTGCATTTATTATATGAAAAGGACTTATTTATTTGCATTAATTTTCCAAGAAACTCTGATAATATGTTTATTGCCATTGGTAGATAAGGGAACTGAGGTAAGTTGCAGAGGTAAGAATTATTCAGGTGTGCTTGCCTCCGGGCACAAGCCCATAAACTTGAGACTACGCTCCATCTGCCTCTTGATTAAAAGCGGCTTCCAAGTCAGCTCTTCTGGCCACCTGACCCAAGGAATGCTTCCTTAATCCTCTGCAGGACTCTTAATACCCATTTAAAAGACAGCTTAGAGATTGTCCAACTGAGATGCTATGAATTTCAAAGCCTTCCATTCATCCTCCTGTGGTTACATTTGAGGGTGTTTTAAAAATAATCAAAAGATCTATAACATTCAGATCTTTGTTGTTTGATTTTCCTCACTCCTTGCATTTTCTGGTGTAGAGAACAGAATATGCTATTCCCTTCCTTTAAACCTTTCATGATTTATCCTAACTTTTCAATCTATAGAAATGCTTCATTTTTCTTCTAACAGGTGGTCAGTAACAAACTCTGCTTTAGCCAAATTAAATATTATATAATTGTTATTATTGGAAAACAATATTCAATATTCAACTAGGTAACATGGTATAGCAAAAATAATATAACACATTGTGCTTGCCTTATAAAATGTCACTTTTTTTGTATCAGAATTCAATGGCTTTAGTGTTAGCAGAGTACAGAAACAGTAAAATGCCAATCAATACCAATTACTGTGAAATGGAGTCAAGAGAACTTCCTAATTAGCTATAAATGATGTCACAAGGAACCCAAGCCCACATCTTACATGTGTGAATGTGGCCTTTCTTCTTTCTTCTTTCTTCTTTTTCTTTGGATTTTTTTTTTTTTTTTTGCCTCTTTTAACATTTTTCCATTTCATTTTTGCACCAAAAGCCTTTGCAAAATTCATCATGGTTCCCTCGGTTTCCCATAATTTTTTCAACATCAGATTCAATGGTGGTTTCATCAATAAAAGTGTAAGTCAAAAAATATTTAATTCCTTGTCAAGCACTGAATCATATTTGGTAAACTATTTTAGTGCAAAGGTATATTTTACATAATGCTTGTTTTTAAATTTACCATTTTTTGGAAAATATTAGAAGTTATTTGAAACATAAATATAAAGCAGGCAAGTAAGTTATTCAAGTATAAACAAAGGAAACATGAGAATTAATAGTTTTAAAATTAATGTGCAGCACCATGAGCTAATGTAAGCTAGAAGAAGATGAGGTCAACTTGTGCCTCTGAGTGAGAACTGCCAGACACATACAGAATGCCCACTTGAATTTGAATTTCAGGTAAACAAAACATTTTCAGCACAAAGATATCACACATACTACTTCAGGCACTTTCATCCTGCAAAATTATTCATGTTTATCTGATTGAATTTAACTCATATCCTCTGCTCTATTTGTTAAATCTTTCTACACTATTCTGAACTTTTATGCATTTTTCACTTGCAAAATGAGATAACCCCTATCCCTTCACATTGTTAAGATGCTCAAGTGGGATGCAGTGGAAAGATATCATGAGCCTTCTTGAACTTAAACATATTCTGCTAGATGCCTATCCTTTCTTTACAAAGTGAAAGAGAATCAGGAGTAAAGAGGGAGAGGTAAAGAGAGACACACAGAGAGATGAAATAGTGTGGCCCATTCTACACAACTCTCCTGTGCCCAAGCACATGTCCCAGGGTAAGAGTGACAGTAGAGGCTGTTTTGACTTGAGCTTCTGTCCCCCTGAGGCTGCTCCTCATAATGTGAGCACCTAATGGTGCAGGAGTGTGATTCTAGTGTTTAAAGATACTTATTTTTCATGCAACATGGTCCCTCAGTACAAGCCAACTGCTTCATCTGGAGCTCAACCAAAGAAAAAGAGATCTGTTCCAATCACAGAACAAAAAAGAAATCTTTGGACTTATTGAGAAATGGTATATTGATATTGCATGTGGCACTTGCTAGAGATTTTAAGGGTAATTTTAACTGTAGGCAATCTTCATTTTGCATATTGGTTTGAGAGCTTGATCTCCACATAGGATACAATCCTATTCTAACTGAGGTACATAATTTCCTACCTTATAAGGTACTAAACTTGTGTCAGGCATCATTATTTTTGTATTTTCCTTCTCTTAATTTCTGTTGGTTTTATTGCTTTTATTGTTTTCATCATTTACCACATAAAGTGTTATTTAAATTTTTGAGAGTCTGCCACAGAACTTTAAATAAATGGGAAGCAATTTGAAGATACAAATAGATTCAGAGGTAGCTAAGATAGTCTACTTAAGACTAATATCTTGGAAGAATAAGGGAATAAATGCATGTGGTATGACATCTTAGAGGGAAAAAGTTTGAAGCAGTGAGTTAATTAGCTATAAATAACTAGGTACAAAACTGTGCAATGGTCGTACTTTGTATAATGAAATTATGGGATAAGAAGTTTGTTGAAGTGCTTGGAGAAAGTGTAAATCTCAAACAAAGAAAATTTCTGGTATTTATGTCTAGTATATTGTAAGACAATCTTTCATGGGTTGTGGTAGGAGTTAAACGGCTCCATTCATTTAAAAAACAAGTAAACTATGGGGCTGGAGAGATGGCTCAGCGATTAAGTACACGACTGTTCTTGCAGAAGACCTGGCTTTGAATCCCAGCACCCTCATGGCAGCTAACAACTGTACCGTAACTCCAGTTCCAGGGGATCCAACAGTCTCTTCTGTCCTCTGTGGGCATTGTACAACACCAGTCCTCTTACCTACATGCAGGCATAACACTCATACACATAAAATAAAAATAATAAATAAAATATTTTAAAGGTTAAACACTCATTCAATTTTATGTTTTACAGGGCTTACACTGAGTTCAATATTGTATAACTGTATTAATTCAACTGTGAACCTAGAAACTTACAGCCACTTGTGAAAGAGATGTACTCTTGCTCTGTAGTGTTACTGAATATGTTAAAGCTGTAATGAAATGTTTCTTCTAATCATGTAGTTATTCAAACTTTAAAAAAAATAAGTAAACTACTTAAACATTCAAGGATATGCTATAAGGCATTGTCCTGTTCAGCAGGGAGAAAGGTCAATATATCTATATGACTTTGTTCTGCATAATGATTTTGAGCATTTTCACAACTTATCTACTGCTGAATGATTCATTTACCTTTGGACAGGGCTGGGAAGGAGGGCAAATACTACAGGAAAGTTATCTGTAAAGATGAGGTTAATGACAATAATGATATCTAAGTCTTATCATAGTCATCTGACTTCCATACGCTATTAATGATCCTAAGCTGTTTGATTTCATTCCAGTTTACTGCTCTACTTCTTCCTAGTACCTAACTGGGTGTTTGCATTTTCAGTACTGTCTAGCAATGGTGCTGATACTCTCATTTTTAACCATCAGGAAGTTGAGATACTTCGGTGTTATGTCAGTCATCAGGTTCATACTGCTGGGATGTATAGGCACAATATGATTCCACACCCCTTATCCTACACACCTTCTCCATAGTCACTGAAGACTGCCAAAAGGGTCCTTGAATGTGAGCAGTTAACATGAGTTTCTAAGATGAGGTGAGACTATAGGTATAGGGCACAATTTTGCAAGCAGGTATGAGGATTATGCAAAGTTGAGGTAAAACAGCAGAGTAAGAAAGGCAGACGGGGCTCTGAGCTCTAAGGAAGGTTGATGCCCAAGAGGTTCTGGCCTGTTTTTCTGTGACTGAGCCCAGGGGGTCATAGCAGAGACTCAGTGTTTAAGATGAGGCTGATGAGATAATGAGGCCTAGAGAGCATAGAAGTGCTGTGTGTGTGTGTGGGGGGGGTGTATCTGTTGGGTCAAGTTGTATCCCTAAATGCCCTTCAGTATAGGTTCATCCACTGGAGCCTGCTTATCTTATCAAGAGTCATACCCTTAACAAAGACTGACTCTCCCACTCCCAGCAGCCACTAAGCTTGAGAGTATGTGGTACTTGAACATGCTGTCACCATTGCTGTGATTACATATGAGCAACTTCCCAGCTATCTAGAAAACTCCATTTCCTTTTAGGTATGTACCACCCCTGGCTCTTACAATCTTCTGCCCCTTCTTCCACAATGATCTCTGAGCCTTGGGAGGCAGCAGTTCGGTACAGATGTCCAATTCAGGGATAAGCACTCTGTAGTTTCTTATTCTCTGCAAATTGGCTGGCTGTAGATCTTTGTGTTGACCTCCATCAGCTACATAAAGAAGCATCTCTGGTGATCATTGAGAGATTCGTTAATGTATAAGGGTAACAATAAGTCATTAGGAGTCAGTTTAATGCTGTATTTATTTAGTAGAATAACAGTTTTTGGCTCTCCCCTATGGTCTGTGTCTTGTCTAAACACAGCTTGCTAGGCCTGATTTCAACATCAGGTGTGAACTCTGTCTTATGAAGTAGACCTTAAATCCAATTAGAAAGTGGTTGGTTACTCCCATAATATTCATGCCACTGTTTCACAAAAGGGCATATTTTTCCAGGCCAATTCTTATAACTCACAAGATTTACATCTGGGTAGGATTGATGATTATTTTGTCTTCTGGTAGCATGCATAGCACCTTCAAGCTAGCCAGTAGAGAAACTTTGAAGTCAGTACTAGCTTGATTTCTCCTTGTTTGTTCTAGAGCTCATGTATGTAGTGTCTTTAGCAATAATGTCTTACCATGAAGTTCTGGTGAATAACCAAGAGCAGGGGCAATGGCCAGTATTGTTTGAGGGTCTATGGAACCCCTAGTTAACACCTTCAAAAGATGGAGTTTATTCCTTGAATTGGACTTTTACTTTGATAGCCTATGATATCTAGTCAGGGCAATGTCCCCCTGTTATAAGTCCTTTAAATCTTCTATAGTGGAAGGTTTCCATACAGTGTTTTCTAAAAGCCTTTAGTATTAGTTATTCCTCCATGTACTCCTTTCTCTACCTTTCCTTCCCATTCCCCACTCCCATTTAACACTTCCTACTCAATTATTTCCCTTTTACCATTTATATCGCTGCATACTATCTCCTCCTCACGAAGCCCCCCCACCCTGGCCACTTATTAGAAGAAACAAATTGTTGAGTCATTCAAGAGAAACTTCAGGACAATATAGAGCTGGTTTGAGAGAGACAGGAGTAAGAGATGTAGGAGGGATTGAAGGAAGGATGGAGGGAACAAGGGAGAGAGAGAGAGAGAAAGACAAAGATGGAGAGAGAGAGAGAGAGAGAGAGAGAGAGAGAGAATGAATCAGTCCTGCATCTGAAGTTTTAGAAGAGAAAGTAAAGAGTGAGAAGTTATAAAACTGGTAAGATCATGCAAAGTCTGAAGCAGTCCTAGTTATGCGACATAGCTACACACAATTGGTTAAGAAATGAGAGTTTGCAAAGTGTTTCCTTTGCATCTTTCCAACTCTAAAGATGGATGAAAACAAATGTACGTGCATAACACAACCATCATCACCTTTGCTAAAGCCATTCTGGTCTACATTCAACTTAGGAAATAAGTCCTTTCAAGAGCTGTAGAGGAAGACTCTTGGGAGCAGAGAACCCACAAGGATTTCAGGCTTCCATTTGGTCCATCTCTCTGCCAGGAGGGGCATTTCCTAAATCATCCAAGGAAGAAAATGGTCAATTCTATTTTTGAAATATCTCCACAGATGGCAGTTCCATAAGCTTCCATGCTAATTTGTGCCAGTGTTTAACCAGCTTGACACACAAAGTTCTTCTTCACATCTAACTCAATGCTCTCTTGCTGTAACTTAGAATCATTTTCCTCTACAGAGGTAGGAATGCAAAACATCCTCAGAACTCAGTTAAACCCCAAGTAAAATGCTCTCAATTGCTGGAATATGCACGTGGCATTTCTAAAATCAATTTTCAATAGCATGCAATTTAGTTCTAATGAGAAACAAAGACATCTATGTCTATTATAGGCACTGATTAAATAAATAATCAAATGCCCTTTTACTCTGGCAGTAATACATGAAGAAGTATCTTTGAATTACTGAACCAAAGTTATACCAGAAAAAAAAAAAGGAAGGGCCCAGTCAAAGATTATGCAGAATCTTGAGAGGAACGCTAAGCCTTTCACTTATGGAATGTAGGAGAGAGTAAAAAAAAAAAAAAAAAAAAAAAAAAAAGTCCACAAATATATGTAGATTGTTCATGAGTATTACAAACATTTTCAGTTTCACCTTCTTAAATTACTCCATAGGGAAAACTAGTCATGATTTAAGCCAGAAACCAACAAGGGACTCAGTTTAGTTCAAGTGTTCTCAGATGACACGAGGCCACGAGGAAAGAGATCTACTGAAATAACTGAAAAAGAGCAACACAACAAATATTGAATGTTTTCATTTTATTTTTAGTGTTGATTCGGAGCCAATCATGTGGGCCTAATGCTGGGTAATGTTTCATTAGTCACAGTGGTATTGCTAAAAAGGGAAGAAACAACCTTTTTACAGATGTAGATGCAAAAAGTTCCAAAGCAGAGGTTTAAAGTCTTTCTCTAGTTCCCACTGTTACATCCTCAGCAGCTTCATAAAATATGTACTGTTTTGAGCCCTTCTGATCACAAGTTCCAAGGAGAGGTGGACTCAACAAAGTTAGAAACATGCCATTCAAAGAAGATTAACATGACCTTCTAAGATGACAATGTCCCCAAAAGAGCAAACATAAAGAACTACAACATTAGCTCAAGGGTAAATATCAACACTCAATATTAAAACAAAACAAAAACAAAATAAAACTGTAAAGAGGACTATAGTGGATGAGGAGAAGCATTGCTCAGTTCTTCAAACAAAACAAGCAAATAAACAACAAAAAGAAATCCCTGTCCCCTCACCCACATGATCTCACAGCAGATGAACAAGCTATGTCATCTTTTTCTTATAGATCCAACCCTTAGAAAACATCTTCTTTCTATAAACTTTTCCTCTCACATATTTTTTATTTACCCACTCTACACTTGAACTTGTAAGGTACTGACCAGAGAAAGTTGTTCCTGATTTATTCACAATGTGAGCTGCTCCTGCCTATCAGTTACTCCTGGTATTTAACATATCCTGTGATGTTTGGTATATTTTAATTGTTGCCCTTTCGATCTACTCAAAATTAATGGCAGAGGAGAAAAATACCTTCCTCCTGTATACCTAAGGACTGCCATGTTGTGTTGGCAAAGATGTATCAAATATGTGGAAATTTAATAAATGCATGCACAGGGTCTTCTCTGCTATTCTGTTTTTTATTGTCTTCATAGTTGGGTCTCCCTCAAGACACTGAACTGATTCCTTTCCAAAATTAGTATAGTAAAATCCCAACTCCTAGGACCTCAGAATGCGATTTAATGGGGTGGCAAGGACATTAAAAAGATGATCCTGTTGAAAGGAGGCTATGAGAGTGAGTTTTCATCCTATCTGACGTTATGCTCTCTTTATGAGAAGATACATGAGGGTTGTAAGCATGGAGAGAGGACTGCGTGGAGACGTGGGGTAAAGGTGACCCTCTGTGAGCCAAAGAAAGAAGCTTTAGATGAAACTAATCCTGCAGATACCTTGAACTTAAATTTGTAGTTTCCAGAATTGTAAGGAAATAAGATTCTGTTGCTTAAGTCACCCAGGCTGTGGGATTGCTATGGTAGCCCTAGGAAGCTGACATGGTCAGCATCTCCTCATATACTCTGCAGTACCACACACATCTACTTTTGTTTTGTTTGCACATTTGTACTATCTTATTAAAGATTCACAACTTCACTTAGAGACTCATGATTAAGGAAAAAAAAAAAACAATTTAATTGTCTCAGCAAAGGAGACCTAATACTAAATTTTGGTAACAAAGATTCTGACAGCGACCAGGGACACTGTCAAGCAGGAGTTGATGAAGCACTCCAGAACAAGAAAGCACTTCCACCCTAGGGGTTAGAAAAACAGTAGGAGGAGAAAAGGCTACAAAGGTTCAGAAATAAAGAGTTTTTATCAGTCACTGGGACCATGACCAGCAGGATAAGTCTATAGGAAAGAAAGGCAGTCCCCGCTGAATGACAGATAGAGGAAGAGAAAGGACTGCTTCTTTCACCTCAAGAATTTTTAACCAATGCCTGCTCTTATAAGAACAGATCAAAAAAGATTTGACCAGGAAATTCAGCAAGAGAAGTTTACAGGGATTCTTTCCCTACTCCCATTCACCTCCAGGGAAGAGAAGGGGAAGAAATGCATGTGAGAGCAATCAGCTCTTGTTTCTCTGACATGGTCTATATCTCAAGCACATGACAAACAAACACTTTAAAACATGTATTTGATATTTAACAAGGAGTTGGAGTGTCAACTTTAGAAGAATGAAATTTCTAGTTCTCATATAACAAACTCTCTGGTATCATTAATATACTTACATATATGTAAGTCTCCACTAGACAATGAACCAAGAGACAGAAAGATCTATTGTCTCTTGTGCTCAAGACTTGTATTCAAGTCTAACCAATAGCTGAGACTCTACAGATTGTTAGACTAATGAATACAAATATGGAAAAGTTCAACTTATTTTGATTAGTATGTGATGAAGCAGGTCACAGACCAGGTATCTCTTCAAGTTGGCGGAAAATGTGGTCTTGGTTACCATTCCTGTGGGACACAAAGACTTCACCAATTTGAAACCATCTTAAACCTTGTTGGATGTCTACACATAGCAATAGCATTTGTTTATGAAAATCTGAATTTACATGAGAGACAGAATGCATGGCTGTAAATGAAACATGTCTGAAGGATGAGCTTCAAGTTAAGATAAAAGGATTTATCTTAATAGACCATAAAACTTGTTACATTATAGCAGCTATAAGGAATTATAAAGAATGTAGGTCAGATAAGAGTCGGTGCAGCTATAAAAAACCCCACTGTAACAGATGCAGCATAACACATGCAAAGTGACATATTTAAACTTAAAACCACATATGTGAGAGTTTCATACAATATTGGGAAAAGTCTTATTTGCGAAATGGGGAACCTCAAGGTGTATAAGACAGACGTCACAGGAGGAAAAAGATGAACCGACAGAGAAACACAAGATAGACAGGTGATGAGTCTGTGAAACATTGTTAAAAAGTTTGAAGAGCCAAGAAGCAAATTTAAACCCCAGCTCTGTCAATCATCAACCACCTGGCAGCAGACAAACTCTTTGTGCCTTGGTTTTCTCATCTGGAAAGTGAGGATATAACAAGAGGCATCTCATGAGGCATTTATGAGGACCACAAGGAAAAGAACCATGTAAGAGGCTTGGCAACACGTCTGCACAAAGAAAGCACTATCGAGAGCTGTAATCATTACCAGTGGAGAATCCAGGAAGAGAGGAAAGTGCTTTAGGTTGGTGTCACACATTTCTCAAGGCCAGGTTTGCAGAAGAGATTGACATGAGGAATGTGTGAAGCATCCTTGCAAGGGGAGCATCTCCCTGTGTTCACACAACAAGGTAGGCATAAAGGCAGACGATTTCCAGTCTCCCCCAAAGGACCGTTCAAGTCCATTACTTCAATAAAATGAATAATTGCCTTTTTCGGCAGTTTGTAGAGGAATGGGATTCCCAAACTTTCTAGGCTGCAGCTCTGAAAGGAAAATGCCCTTGATTCTCAGAGACTTAGCACCCGGCCTCGTGCACATGAGCAAGATTACTTTCTCCATGCAGATCTTTTCACATGTGATAAGCTTGGCAAGTTGCCCTGGTAAGTGTCAAGCCCTGAATGTTTTTGTTTTTGCCCTGGTGGTCCTGAGAAGTTACTGGAATACTTCTGGAGATCTGTTTTGTATCAAGCACTTGGCCCATGGTGACACTGAGAAGAAGCAGGTAGAGACAGAGAGAGAGGCTCTGGACTTCATCGCATTTAATTCTGATAGCTGACTCCCTGTCTGCCCTGGCTGCCTTCAAACTCTCTTCAGTCTTCCTGAAGTTCCTTCCCTCTGGGCTTTTTTGTGTTATAAGGCAATCTTTTGTGAGTGAGTGAGTGAGAGTGTGTGTGTGTGTGTGTGTGTGTGTGTGTTTTCCCTTTTGCTCCCCAGAGAGGCTTGTCAAAACTCCTTATCTGTTGATGAATAAAAGGAATTTCTCTTGGGCAGGCTGGACCTGGTTAGTGCAGCCCTGGATAGCACCGGTGGTCATGGAGTTAAAGGAGCACGAAAAGGCAAATCACAATGAACCTATCACAATTGCTATGGTGCCAGGAAGTGCCATCAGCAAGCATTTTCCTCCAGGCAGAGTATGGGGAAAGGAGGTATAAGGGTAATGGAAGTAATCTGGGGTTCCTTTACATTGACAGGGAGAGACACCCAGTACCAGGTAACATCCCTGGCACTTGCAGCATTCATTCTACTTTCATATTTTAAAACATGAAAAGGAGTTGACTAATTTGCTCAGTGGAACATCTTTCTCATATAGAACTTTTTGCATATTTGAACTGAGGTTCATTTTCTTAAATTCCTTTGCACCTCAACCCTCTGAAACCCTTTTCTAATGACAAAGCAAAGGAGACGAGCACAAGATAATACAAAAAAGTTATTAGTATAAATAGACTTTGAGGTGTAGTTAACTTTTATCTTCTGCTGTACCTTACACTGCAAGCTGTTTGGAATAAAGACTCATTTAATACTTAATGAGTGACAAAAGCAAGAAGTTAAAACATGGATCCTCCTGCCAGGAATCTCTGGTGGCCATTGTCCTCACAAACCCCCAAAAGAAAACCGCTGAAGAAAGAGAGAAAGCAGGTCTAATCAGATAAGATCTGGTTAGAGTTCTAGGGGAGATGGTAGGGCAGTGGCAGATGGTCACTTAGCAACTTTTAAGATGCTCATTATGTCCCCTCAATAATTTTCTAAATATGTACAAGTTGAAAATACACTAGGTTACAACCTTCTTACCATCTGGGGCAAACTTCTGGGAAAACAGTTAGCAGAGCACTTGAAAACTTCAGCGAGTCTAGGTTTAAACTCCAAACTCATGTCTCACTTTTTGTGACCAGTTTCAATTTGCTCCATAACTCTAAACCCCCAAATGCTCATCTGCAAAGCAGAGATACTTACTTGTGCTGAGAGATTTTACCATGGATTTAACTCTAAATGTATTTCAATCTCTTCAGTTCACACCTATTTTCCAGAAGACCTTGCAGCACATATATGCCTAAAAAAAAAAAAAAAATTACAAATGAGTTGCAGGGTATTTCTACCCACACCTACAATGCCAACACTCTGAGGCTGAGGAAGAAGGACTGAAGCAAATTCAAAGCCATCCTGTCTCAAAAAATCATATATACATGTGCATAAGCATACACAAATACACAGAAAAGGTTTATTTGAAAAATAAATATGGTTCAATAAAATTAAAACAAATTTCTAGAATACACAGTGTTTACAAGTTTTCTTTTCAAGAAATTGGGCATTCTTCACAATGATTCTGATTGTTAAGAAAGAATAGTCTTCTAAAGTTGACCAGTTTTCATTGCTGACATAATGTTCATCTCATAGACAGAGAGAATGTAATTTTATTGTATTCTTGCATGAAACTTACTAACGAGTTATTAGATAATTAGCAATCTAGCAAGAAGCAGTCTATCAAATATCTTAGCAAAAAGTACAATCTATTTCTGCTTATGGCATTCAGAAAATAAACTTGTGGTGGTTTTCATGTTAGGCATTTAAAATGCTAAGGCTACTGTGCTCCTTCCACATTCCATACATTTGAACCTCTGATGAGCTGATCTGCTAGTTGCCTCTCTCTCTGTTTTGTTGACCACTAACTCATAATCGGAGGAAATAACCTACCAGAGTTAAACAGATAGACAAACAAACAACAAACAGAATACTTCTTTCTTTTTAATTCTGAATTTTAAGGTTATTATTTTCTTTTCCATTAACTTTCTCCCAGAAGTCCTATATACTGGACCAAGTTCTTTTGGTTATAATGTGTGTAGTCTCACAGAGACCTTGTCTGGAACTCCCCTGTGTGGTTCTTTCTGTCTTCCCAAGGTCTGAGTCTTTGTACCTGTATCTGTGATGCTCTAGCTAGCTCGTTCTTTATTTTATGATTCAGGTAATCATTTAATGTGTTGGTAGTCAAAGGTTCAAGAAAGCTGTATAACACACAGAAAATTCATTCTGTGGTAAGTAACCCTAATGAATCCACACATACCAAACAAGACCATCCCTAGATTCTCAGAACTCTGCTGTTTATGCTGAAAGAGACCTTACAGACCCCTCCCATCCACCTCACTCGCAAACAATGAAACTGAAGTCTAAAGAGAGGAAGAGCCTGACAGGGGTTGTAGATAAGAGTTATATACACCCTTTAAATGTAAATTTTGGATTTAAGACGCCAATCTGAGATAAAACAGATTTTTTACAATTAAGAGAATAATACAAAACTGAGAAATTTCAGAACCTTTATGGTTTGAGTCAAGAAGAAATTAGACTCTAAGAGAAAACGAGGTATATTCCAAAAAGAAATTCTTTACAAAACAAGGTAAGGAGCTAACAATGCAAAGCTGGGGGACCAAGTCAGGACTGACGTGAGAAATTATGTAGCCTGAACACTTTGGAAAGCCACGGATAAGAGGATATTTGTGGGGATAAGGAAGACGAAGCTCAAAAGTTTTAGAGATGGCTTAAATAGAATGAAATCTTGGACAAAATCTTGGAAATGGTTTTTCTTTCTTTAAGCAAATTAGAAGAATTAGAGACAAGGCTTTACTTAGCACAGAAATAGTGTGGAATAGGCTGTAATCAGACTTCTTTAGACAAAATGAGATTACTACGTGCAACTTGCCATCCTGCAAACAATGTGAAAACCACACCTCCACACTCAGGAATAAGGCAGTCTTGCAGTCTAATAACTGGCTCGGCATGAGGCTCTGAAGACCATGTTCTTTTGGTGGACTGGTTTTTGTCTTTTTAATTTTCATTCTTTTAAGTTGTTTGGAGTTGATAGTTACAATGAGAAACTTGGAATCAGTTATGAAGGACTACTAATCACTTGAAGGGTTACTGTGAGCAAAAACAACTAACAATGGGTGGTCTAAATCTACTTCAAATAATATCAGCAACTAATGACTATGTCAACTTCAAGGCCATGTCAATAATGATGATCCCTATTCTGCTTGCTAGAGTGTGTGTGCATTGATGGAAATGATATACAGAAATCCATTATGCTTTTCATTGCCGTATGATTATAAATCTCTCTCAAGAGTAAGGCATGAAATGAGCATGTGTTTGTTATCATGAAAATATTCAAT
Source organism: Nannospalax galili (assembly GCF_000622305.1). NCBI lineage: Eukaryota > Metazoa > Chordata > Mammalia > Rodentia > Spalacidae > Nannospalax > Nannospalax galili. The sequence continues at coordinate 3,609,994 of NW_008332654.1, read as the reverse complement.
AGCTATTTATGGAACCCTTACGTAGTACAGAAGTCCATAGAGCACACAAAAATACTAAGAAAAAATTGAGTGAATTTACAGCCCCTAGTTTGATTTATAGAGCTTTAGCAATATATAATAAAAAGCACTTTATTAGAGTCTAAAACTTGCCTTTGTCTAAACTTCAGAGCTTTAGAGGTTTAGGGTTGAATCTGGGTCATCATGTAGGTGAGGCTGCTAAGTTTGTTCTGAGACATTATTTATTTACAAATGAAAAAAAGCAGAAATGAGACAATTTTGACAAATAACATAGTGTCATACACATTACAGACATAAATAGCAATTTTTCAAAAGAAAACTGCCATCCATGATAACTATGGTAACATTTCTACATAAAGTCAGCAAAACAAGAGGGAAAACATAGAGCAGAGTTAGGAAGATGAATTATTCAGACCTACCAAGTGTCACTCAAGCTGTTCCATTTTGAAGATTCACTCATTAATTTATTCCTTTAGATAATCTATTAAATAGCTACAAGGTACTTAATAGTATGAAATAATAGGACAATGTGTTTAGCCTCCAAAAAGCTAAAAATCTGACACTGAAAAAGGTCTTTCCACATAAAAATCTCTGGGGAAATACATGTTGTAACTAAGTTTGCAATCAATAAGGAGAAAGGAAAAGAAATATAAGGGCCAGTTCATAAAGGAGGTGAGATTTAAATGGGACCTAATTTTAAAAATAGAATATTTGCTCATCAACAGAGCATGAGCAGGACATTATGGACAGAGGCCAGAGCTTATGTAACATCATAAAGGTGTGATAGTGTGCTTCCAACTCATATATATGAAGATTAATATGAGAGATATGCCATTAAAATGAAAACCCTTGCCTCATACTATACACTGTAAGAACGTTCCAGATTGATGAAACAAAGCTTAGAAAAAAGAAAATACTATATAATCTTTATATAAGGTCAAGAATTGACAAATGAATGCATGATTAAGGGAAATATTTATATTGCAGACTATATTCAAATGTAAACCACTCTCACTCAAAAAGATGCTGCAAACAAAGAGACACCTCAAGACTTAGGATGATTTTGTGATGCACACAGACAGAGTATTATCCAGAATTTTTAAGGAATACCTATGCATCTACGAGGATACATTTACAAGCTCAACAGAAAAATACCCAGCAACTATAAAACCAAGATATTCACAGAGAAGGAAAGATTGTCCTTAACTTGACTATTGTCATGTCATCCTAAGTGACTATCAACATACTAATGGATAAAGAAAAATGTATATATACACAACAGAGATCTTCACCCATAAAGAACAATGAAGTTATGTTGTTTTATTGAAAACGGATACAATTTGAGATCATCATAATAAATTAAATAAACCAGATTAGAAGAAACAATAATTCAATATTTTCTCTCATTTGTGGATTCTAGATTGTATATAGATACATATGTACATGTGTGCACACACATGCACGTGCACACATACATGACAAAAAGGCAAAAGAGAGTGTAGAAGAAGGAAAAAGACTAGCAGGAGGGAGGAAGAAGAAAGCAGAAGGAAGGAAGGTAAGAGGAGGTTAGTTCCATCAAAGCACATCATATTCTTGTAAGAAATTATCTCTAAAAAATTCCTCACTGTGTACAATGAATATATACCAGAATTGTTATAAGCAAAATATTTTCCTATGAATATGTAAAAGGCTTCCTAGCTATCTTCTTAATCTAGGCAACTCAAAATGAGATATAATGCCTGATTTATTAGTTTTTCAAACATTAAATGTTTGAAAACAGCCACTGTAAACAAGATAGAACAGTAGACCTCCTATATACTATAATAGAATATAATACTGGGGAACAACTGAACAATATATCAATATGTACCAGATTTGAAAGTGTATGTTTGCTTTAGCCAGGCATGGTGGCAAATGCCTTTAATCTCAACACATATGAGGCAAAGGTAGGCAGATCTCTGTGAGTTTGAGGCCAGCCTGGTCCACATAGGCCAGCTGGGGCTACAGGGAGACCCTGTCTCAAAAATACAAAAAAAAGAGTGGATGTTTGTTTTATTTTACCAACTTTATCCCCAAGTATATAATTCAGTGACGTTTAGTGAATGTGGAATGCAGCATTTTGTGCATGAAAGTGAGAATAAAATAAGCATGAAGAAAACATAAATATTAATTATCAAGAGAAAGGATCAGCAAAGATGAACAAGCTTGATTTATGCCTACTGACATAAATAAATAATATAAGAATAAACAAAAATTTTCATGTTGATACCATACATAAAGTTTGGAAAAATATGAAATAATATATTTTTTTAAGGAAAAAACACAGAAAAATATGTATGTCTGAACTAATAAATACCAAATTCATGTCCATAGTATCAGTGATAGGTTCTTTTAAATATACTTAGGTTCTTGTGTGTCTGTTTGTTAGATGGCCCTCCCCAATCTTCTGTGCTCTCTGTCTGCTCATAGTAGGAAATTGATGATCTCCATTCTTTGTGTGAAGCCAGGAATCCTCCAAAGGAATTTTTTTTCCAAAGAAAAGTATGAAAACTGACCTTACAGATGTCTGATTTGTTTCTTGGTTGTTTCTTCTTTTTGCACTAAGACTCAAACTCAAAGCCTTAAACATGTAGGCAAGTACTCCCTCTGCCACTGGACTACGTCTCCAGACCTGATTGGTTCTTTTCACAAGAAGGTGTCTCTATGTCAATCAGTATACCTTCTTAAGTATGTTCTGGTATCTTGTTTCTAAAAATAGCCTGATATTTTAGTAAGGTAAATTATTGGGGGTCAGCAAGAAGGCTCAGTGGGTAAAACCCCTTGCTGCCAAGCCTGAAGGCTGAATCTGAGGCCCAAGACTCACAGGATGGAAGGAGAGAACTGACTTCCACATATGTGCTGTGGCACGTGTGTGTCTACACACATACACAGAAAGGTAATATAAAAGTAAACGTCAAAAGAAAATTCAGCAGTCAGGAATACATTAATGCTTTCTATAACATATGATCAGGAAATTCAATAATTAAAAATTTAATTGACAATATCCTCAATTTCATCAGTGCATGGAATAACATAAGGCAGCCTCCCCTTTGCCTGTTTGTGTGCACAGATCATCCATTCTGGCATGTCTCAGAAGAGCCTCTGCTTGGCATTCACAAAGAAACCCTAAGGCTTGGAATTGGAGTCCTCTGAAAGCTCACTCACTTTCCAGCAAACAGTACTGGTTGTTGGCTGAGATCTTAACTGTCAACTGAGTGGCCTGACAGTATAATGGCTCTATTAGGTTTTTGTCACTGCTTCAAAAAATTACCATAAATGTAGCAGCTGAAAACTACGAAAATCTGTTCTGCAGGCCATAGGTCCTGCGTGGGTCTTAATGAGCTAAAATCCTGGTGCTACCAGGCTAACTCCCTTTGTGAATGAAGGTTCATGGGAGAATCCATTTCCTTTCACCCATTTCTAGAGGCTGCCCACATTCCGTGACCTATGGGCCACTTCCTCCATCATCAGTTCCTCTCTGCCTTTTGTCCACTGTCACATCTCCTGTCTTGAGGGTTCCATCTCCCTTCTGGTTTTAAAGACTTTTGTGATTGAATTGGGCAACCCAGATGATCACTGATAATCTCCGTATCTCAAAGGCTACTTTAATCACACTTGCCAAGTTGCTATTTCCGTGTAAAGTAATATATTCATTCACAGGCTCTAGGGTGAGGACATCAACATCTTTGAGGAGTCATTACTCTGCCCTCCACAGTGGCAGAGTGGCAAATTCTGGCTTTTCTACTCATTTGTGTAAAAGCGTATGTCGTTGAGAAAACAACCTTTCAGTTTCAAGTTCTTTTACGCATAAAGGAGGATGTAATAGTACCATACCAAGAACCATTATAGAGATTGAATGAGATAACCTATAAGGAATACCTAGCATAGGGGACTGGGAAGATGGCTCAGTTGATAAAATGGTTGCTAGCCAAGCATGAGGATCTGAGTTCGGATTACCAGCAGCCAAGTAAAATTCCAGGTGCTGTGGTGTACATCAATAATCCTAATCTTCGGGAAAACATAACAAGCAGATCCCCAGAGCTCACTGGCCAGCCAGCACAATTAGTGAGAGGTTCAGTAATAGATTCAGAATTACTCCAGGTTCAGTAAGAGACCTTGTGTCAAAAAATAAGGTAGACAGGCAGCTGGAGAGATGGCTCAGTGGGTAAGAGCATTAGCTGCTCTTGCAGAGGACCTAGGCTCGATTTTCAGGGCCCACATGGCAGCTAGCAACTATCTATACCTCCAGTTGCAGGGGAATCCAACACCCTCTTTGACTTCTACAGGCATTGCATGACACTGGTGTACTTATATATATGCAGGCAATACACTCATATACATAGAATTTTTTTAATTAAAATATTTTTAAAATTTTTTAAAAATTGGAGCTGGAGAGATGGCTCAGTGGTTAAGAGTACTGACTGCTCTTACAGAGGACCCGGGTTTGATTCCCAGCACCCACATGGTGGCTTAACTCCAGTTCTAGGGGAATCCAAAGCCCTCTTCTGACCTCTGTGGCATTGCATGACACGGGTATACTCACATACATGCAGGCAACACACAAATATACATAAAATAAAAATATGCTTTTTTTAAAAAAAAAGCATTGAAAGTTTTATATTATTTCCTTTGGTCAGACATGGATTGGTCCAGACAGCCTTTCAAATGGAATGTTAATGTTTGAACAAAGAATCCTTCCTTCCTAGCAGCTGGGGCTACAGGGAGACCCTGTCTCAAAAAGACCAAAAAAAAAAAAAAAAAAAAAAAAAAAAAAAAAAAAAAAAAAAAAAATTTAAAAATAAGTAAAGGAAGGCACCCAACATTGACCTTTAACCTACACACAGACGTAGACACACACACACACACAAGCACATATATACACACAGTTGCCCACAAACACATGTGCACTACACACACAAAGGCTATTTAATAAGGTCCTTGGCTCATAGTAAGACACAGTATATGTTGCTACCTACCAGTTGTATGAATTTAGGCAAGTTAATCACTCTCAAACTCAATTTCTTATATGTAAAATAATGACTGTTCTGAAGTATTAAGCAAGGTGGCAAGTAGTAAGCATTCAAGTATACACATAATTATATATAACTGCATATATAATTATAGTAGCTAAATATGATGTATTATTCCTAATCATTAATAAAGGAATTAATATCGTACTTTAAAACATAAATTAAAACTGAATCCATATGTGAAAGCTACAAAAAAATCTTTAAAATTGGTTTATTTAAATTTTAATTAGATTTTTTCAGGGGCTGGAGAGATGGCTTAGCGGTTAAGAACACTGTCTTGCAGAAGACCCAGGTTCGAATCCAGCACCCACATGGCAGCTAACAAGCGTCTGTAACTCCAGTTCCAGGGGATCTGACAGCCTCTTCTCTCCTCCGCCAGCATTGAATGACATGGGTGCACTTACCTACATGCAGGCAATACATACATGCACATAAAATAAAAATAATAAAGTACAAAAAAAAATTTTCAAATATGCACCACAATGACAATTGTTAACAGAACAGTATTGTGAATATTTCAGCAGGAGAGATATGTGCCGATTCTTCATAGAGAGATAACACTGGGACTTGGCCAAGTATGGTCTGCACAACAGTACAAATAAAGGAATTGGAGCCTTAAAGAAAAGAGAGAAAAGATCAACAGGAGGCTTTGGTATTTGCTATAGAGGACTCAGCAGGTCATTTGTCTAACCCAGTCAAAACTACTTGGAGCAATGTTTTAACTACATTCTGATTAGAAGGACACTGTTGAAAAACAGACTCCAAATTAAATCATTTGTTCTTCAGTAAGTTCTTCTAGCACCACTATATAATCTGTAAAACAAATCCATGAAATACGAGTTACAGTATTTTACAAATTTCCAAAATGCCTAGTCTTTCTTGTCTTACTAGGTTTGAAAGTTCTTTTACAAAAATAATATTGTATATGTTGGATGCAAGTTCGAGTTGGCAGACCCACGCAGTTCTTCCAAGACTGGATCAGATTCTGGGATGTCACCAGCAAAGCCATAGCCAGTCGTCGTCAAGTTCACCAGCATCACCCACTCAGAGGCTCAGTGCCCCTCCCCCAACCTGGAAGGAGTTGGGCTGCTGGCTCCATGCCCCATAGTTACTGTTGCAAAGCTATTACTTTATCTTTGAATTTGTATTTTGCAAATAATGTAAAAATGGAGCTTGAAAGACTAGGGACCTTAGAACTTCAGCTGCTGGGTAAGTCACTACCTACTGCCTCCCTATTTCTTTGGGGTGAGTGCTGACAGCCTGGTGTCCCCTTTGGGCCTTGAGTATGCCACACTCCTCTTCTCATTCCCACAGAGGTATCACTTCAACCAGAGGCAGGAGCTGGCCAGAGCAAACTCTACATTCTGTAACTGCTCTCCAGTCCTCATGGGGGGACAGATGTTAGGCATGACAAGGTGAGCTTGCATCCTGCAGAAACTCAGGGAAGATTTTTGTGGCCATGTTGGCAATACCACATAGCACTGCTTGGGTAAATAGGAGTGGGGAGTGTACTTATCCACTTTTGATTAAGATATCCAAATTATTCCCTGACAGAGGCTGAATCCCTCAGGGCCACCCACCCATCTTAGCTGGGTGACATGTGGAAAAGGAGACTGATACATAGACCTGGTGCCTCAGACGTTTCTAAGTCTCTGACCTGTGAATATTCCTCTTCCTGAGGGAGTGTGACATTAAAAAGTTGATATAAAACACTGTGTGAGGTCAACAGGGAGATCTAAGAAGAAAAAAGCTTGATACTGTAGTCCTTTTAGCAATACTTCCTTTCTGCATTTTGAACAGATTTTCACATTTTCATTTTGCAATAAAATCTGTGGACTGCAGTTAGCCTTTCTTTCAGCAAATGTTTGAATTTTCTTAATTTCTTTTTAACTCTAAATCATGATAGAAGTGAATTATGATATAGAGGTGGAACTTTTGAGCCTACCACAGAGGGGGTAATTCTACTGATCTGAATGGGAGCAAATCCCAAGGTAAATCAACCAGGACTCCAATATTGAGGTCAACTAACTCTCAAAAGCTTTCCAATTGACTATTGGCCACCAGTCTCCAATTAAGCTCTCATTCTGATACAGTTCTGTGGTTGGCTTTGACAATTTTTTAAACTGACAGAAGACTTGGAACTGGTTAAAACCGACGAGTGATAATATGGATTTTTAAGACTACTGTTTACTTTTGACCTCTCCTTCTTACTCCTTTTTAACAAGTCTTGTCTATCTTGTTACAACAATAATGATGAGCTGACATAAATTCGAGAAGCTCCGTGAAGTATCTGCTCCCAAACCCCTCTGGCATTCGTTCATGCATCTTTATATTTCAGAGATGTGTCTCTCTGGTTAATATGAATAGCTTCTTTTTCATTTATAAGCGTGGAATGGAATGGAATGAGTTGACTTTCTGCGGGATTTTTCACGTCATAACCTCAGATTCAGCTGGATGCTAGTATAAATTTTTCCATCCCCCAGGGGAATTTTTGTGCTTGATAGTTTTTGTCAACTTGATGCAAACTAGAGTCACCCCAGAAGAGAAAAGTGCAGCTGAGGAATTTCCTCCATCAGGTGAGCCTGTGGGGCTGTCTGTGGGGCATTTTTTTGATTGCTGGTTGGTGTAGGAGGGTCCAGTCCACTGTGGGTGGTACCACCCTGAGCAGGTGGGCCTGTGCTGCATAAGAAATGACACTTACCAAGGGAAGTAGACCAGCAAGCAGTATTCCTCTGTGGTCTATACTTTAGTTCCTGCTTTGCATCCCTAACTTCTGTCAGTCATGGACTGTGACTTTGGTCAGTGACTGTGGTTTTGGTCAGTGTTTTAACACAACAGGAAATCAAACTAGGACACATCCCAGTCATATTTCTTTTCTACCTGAAACCAGATTCCCACAAGTCAATAAATAGCCTAATGTTCCTTCAGCTTATAATTTATGCTCTTAAAAATTCAAGGAAGTTTTACTTATGAAAATTCATGTATTCCTTTTCTTCTTCATTTCTTCACTGTGTTAGCCACATGCTTCAGAGAAAAGGTTATGGAGCATTCACACTGAAGGACTGCAACCTTTTTATTAAAGCACAGATATGATATTCAACAATGGACCACAGCAAAGCAGATGTTAACATGTAGCTGGAACACGCAGGAGATAGAGTTGACAGATTAAGCATGAAGATAACAAACAGACAGATAAGGAAGGGTCACTGGGCTTCCGTCTGAGCAGCTGGGTTGATGAGATGGTTTACTCATCTGGAGAAAGTTGGTAGAACCGGTTTAGTGCAGAAGTGAGTCAAGGATTTCATGCTAGACTTACTGAGCTTGAGATCTTTTAAAATATCTAAGTAGAGAAATCAAGGATGTTGTTAGATATAAAAATATGGTTCAAAATGGAAACATCACTGTTAAACGCATAGATATGGAAGCTCAGAGACTATAGGTTTTCTGTAAGTCTGAGAGCTAAGGAGACCCTCTGGAGCCACATAGGAAAGAGCAGTAGGTCTGGACAACGATGATGAGGTGTCCAATCATCTGAGGTAAAACAGAAGAGCTGACAAAGGGGACTTCAAAGTCTTCTCAGAGTAATGAAGGGAAAAGGGAGATGTGTAACAACACCTCATTCAACAGAAGAAAATACTTAAAGAGAATCTGGTCACCTGCAAATCAGAACAGCAATCATGGAAGCAGAAGGAGGAAAGAGGACTAGGAAGGAAGTTTGCTGTAGTCAGTGCTGACCAAAAGAGGATTTTTGGTGAGATGATAGAAAAAGAACTGAACTGGAAAAGCTGAAAATAAGGAATTTTTACAACATTTCTATAAATAATCGATGTTAGAGAAACGAAGAAGCTGATGATAACTGGAACTGAACTTAAATTACTTTAGACAATTATAAAACCATAGTAGCTATTTTAAAAAATAAAGTTAATTGCTATGAGTTGAACTATGCTCCCTAACTAAATTCATATGCTGAAGCCCCAGTCCCCAATCTGACTATGTTTGGAAATAAGGTTTTTAAGAAATAGTTCAGCTTAAAAAAATAGTGATAGAGTATGAAAAGGCTAAATACAACTGGTATCCTTAAAAGAAGAGGAAGAAAGAAGAAATTTGTATTTCTTTGTGTATTTCTCTCTCTGTCCTCTCCACCTCTTTCTGTGTCTCTGTATCTCTGCCTCCCTCTGCCTCTCTGTGCCCCCCTCTCTGTGTCTCTCTGTCTCTTTCCCCCCCTCTTTGCCTCTCTCATGTGTCCACAGCAGAAAGTCTATGTGATAACACATGGATGACGTTAGAAGTTAAAAGTCAGAAATACAGTCTTTATCTTTAATGACCTTTTCCTAACTCATCTGGCATGTTGATCTTGATTTTGGCTTCAGCCTCCAGAACAGTGACAAAATATGTCTCAAGCAAGTCACCTAGTCTGGGGTATCTGTTTATTGCAGCACAAGCATATACTGTTTTACACAGAATACTTACAAAGTGTTATTTAAAGTATTTCAATGGTTTCATATTTCCTAAATGTTTCTCACTTTTCTGTTGATTTTGATTTCAATTCAGTATTTCTTTTTTTAGTTTCAAATACCCACTCTCCATTTCAGTCAACACAGTGATAGTAAACCATTTGTTCCGCTACATATTGCAAAGCCATCTTTGATTACTGTGTTTTAAACAGCATTTTCATGTAATAAATTACATTGACATTATCATGAAATATACTCTCAGTATAACCACTTCTATTCTTTATCAGTTCTTTCACAGTTTTAACTGTCATCTATTCATTGAAAAACCATCTTAAATAGTTCCCCATATTTCATTTTGTCTCCTGTACAATTTCTTATAGTAATCTAAGTAGTTCATTGCAAGTATGAATCATGTTCTCCTTTACCTGTACTCTCAAACTTAAGTGTTTTCCTTCTTACAGAATAAAATATGAAGTTCTCACTAGGGCCATAAGACTACAATGACATGGCCCTAGACTACTTCCCTGTATCACTTGCTGCTTTATATATAACTGAGACTTGGAGACTTAAAATAATACTTACCATGATGTAGCTATAGCTTGGCTAGGAGTTGACTGGTTCAGTCTGGCTTCAAGGGAGACTGCTTGACTAGATGAGAATGAAATACATGACTATTCATATTTAGGGGATCTTGAGAAAAATCTCTAAGTGATACTTGAGTCCTGAAGCACTCCCATCTATCTAATAAGGTTTCCTTGTCATATAACAGATGAGGTTAACAGCGCACAGGTCAGGCATGCCAAGGTTGTTGTGACCTTTTCTGAAAGTGCCGACTGTCAGCATCAAGGGAAGACAGACGACATCATCAAAGGTCCTGGTGACAGTCCCTCAACTTCAATGCCTGCTGCTAGCTTTCTTGAATATATATTTCAATGAAGAAACTTCCTTTTGTATTCCAGTATAAAAGGAAGTTCTTTTTATTGAGTTTTTTGTGTATTTCATATAGAACAGCTCAATCTTAATCGTCTTTATACCCCCATCCCCACTGGCACTTTCCCACAGTGCCCCCCAATACTGGAGTCTATAAACTTGGTCATCCCTGATAAGACCTACTGAGTTGTCAGTGTTCCTAGCCATTCCTCAATGCAAGTCTGTCCACTAAGTCTAGTCAGCCTATCTAGAGTCCCTTGTTTTAGGAAGATCAGCTCTTCTTCACTGAGCAGCAATCAGATGCCAACATTCTAAAAGGAAGTTCTAATTTGAATTCCCCCAGGACTCTAAATTGGTGCCTTCAGAGGAATAATAACAAGGAGTGAGGAAGATTAGCATTTTCCTCTCTCCTCACAACATGTTGGATGAATCTTGAGTGAGTGTAGCTCTTCTGTCTCCTCCGTTGCCTCACTCCTGATTCCCAGAGTGAGCAATGTCAGCTATGGAGAGAGGGCCACTAAGGAAAAGGAAATGGGGCTGGAGAGATGGCTCAGCAGTTAAGAGCACTGGCTGCTTTTGGAGAGGACCCAGGTTTGATTCCCAACACCCATGTGATGACTAACAACCATCCATAACTCCATTTCCAGGGAATCCAACACCTTTTTCTGATCTCCATGGGCATTGCATGACACTGGGGCACTTCCATACATGCAGGCAATACACTCATACACACAAAGTAAATGAATTAATTGAATTTAATAAAAAAGAGAAAAAGAAAAAGATTTCCTCTGTGACACAGAAATCACTTTGGGAGATGCCCAGAAGTATTCAAATGAGCTGAAGCTTCCTGATGTTTTTCATTCACTTGTAGAGTCTGCACTTGGGGCACTTTTCCTCTGGGGCAGGAGCACCTGAGAGACATCTTTGTGCTCTATGAATTCCATCTGTTCCCCAGGGTAAGAGGAGGATGATATATAAAGTGTATGTCACACAATCCAGTAGAACACAGGGGAATTTGCTGAAAGAAGTTTTATTGTTACAAACTACAGAAGATATGACTCGTAGGTCTTGCCGTTAGCACTTAGAGGTGAAGAAACCCAGCTTCCAGCACCTGTTCTTTTTGCCTGGGGGTTTTCTCTTGCTTCTGAAGACTGTTTCACCACCTGCACAGACCAGAAGTACAGGAGAATTAATAATTCCCAGGAGAAGCCCTTAGCCAATGACTGGTTGGAATTGGTACACAAAGACCCAGCTCAGTCTCCCATCCAGTGTGTTAACTCTGCAATGAGCACTTTACAAGGTGTCACCCAGAGATTTCCCAGTGAGGTCATGCAATAGTTATCCTTAGTGGTGACTGATTTGAGAATGTGACATTTATTGGATACTATTTTGTTTTTGAAACAATGTCTTGCTGTAGAGCCCAGGCTGGCTTCCAACTCCTAATCTTCCTGTCTCAGCCTCCTGACTGATGGGATTACAGGTGTATGCCATCAACCTGACTTTCTTTCACCTTCTAAATAAACTAGCTGCAGCACTCAAATTGTGATGTTAAATGGGCTTCTGAGGAAATCCAATCTAAGAACTGTGCCTGTGCAATCTGTGAATACCCATGGCCTAACTTTGTGAATATCCTATTTTTGTTTCAGATATCATGGTAGACGTGTCCATCTTTAAAAGCCAAGTTCTTTTCTTTGGGAGTAGATTGAAACTACTGCAAATATTTCCTAGTAAGTCTTTTAGTAACTTTTTTATTTTTGATTAATAATGGACATGCCATTACAGCTTGAAAGAATTCACAGAACATCTGTAGACATAACTTTTAGATTTTTATTTTAAATTTTGTTAGTTTTCCTATAAAATCCAGGTTCTTATTTTACCAATGACAACTCTTAAAGTAACATAAGGTTTGTGAAGTGACTTGTATAAAATCTGTTTGCTAATTGGCTTTGCAGCTGAAACCATAAAACTGATTCAGATATTATTTAAAATTAGTAACATTTGGTGCATGACCAAATGCTCTAGAACCTCTTGAATAC
>NW_008332654.1:3578893-3597371 GCF_000622305.1 Nannospalax galili | reverse complement strand
ACACACACACACACACACACACACGTGTGTGTGTGTGTGTGTGTGTGTATAAGGGAATCTGTATTTCTCTTGAAATGTATCCAGAAAGGGACTTCATTTTGCTACATATTATTATATATATATTAAGTCTCCATTTTTTACTCCATTTATCTAAATAACAAGAATTATTCTTCGTCAGAAGATAGGAAATGTCCTGACTTCTCAGTCTGCCTATTTCTGCAGCCACCAGCTGTCATAACCACCCCCCGACCCCCCCACCCATGTCGTAGCAGACCTAATGATTTGTCTCCTGGGATGCAGCAAAACTGCCTCCCACACTGAAGAAGTACATATGGCTGGTGTGCGTGTATATCGTGGCTCTGTCCCAGTGTCCTGCCCAATGTGTGCACTTCTGCTTACCTGTCCCGCAGGCCTCACCCCGTGGCAAAGCTCACCTGTACCTGAAGGTACGTCCGTCCTGCTAACAGAAAGCCCACACACCTGCAGTGTGGCCTCATCTTCTAACACCCAGGTTGCCTCCACCTCCCACAGGGCCCAGAGTTAGGTTTCAATCAATGAAGCTGTGTCATGTCAGCCTCATCAGGAGTCTCAGTGTTCCCAGTCTTGGGCCTGGCCTCCCCAAGCTCATTGAGGGTCTAGCATCCCAAAGGGCTGGTTAACACAATCCAAATTGTCATCCTAGTGGATTTTGTATTAAAAATTATTTGGAGTTGACAACACTTCGAACAAAACATAGAGCTTAAGTGGTTTAGCCATTCTAAAGTATGGACATCAAAATATCAAAAACTTGAGAATTTTCTTAAGAATTACTTAGATTTGAAAGAAAACACAAAACAAAAGCAAGAAACCCCAGTGCCGGCTCTTGGTTTCCTCTAACCTGACATGTTTACAGCGCTACGCCTGTTTTTGTTTGTCTTTTTGCTCTGTTCTTCTTTAAGGAGATGAGTTGTGGTTAATTTTCTCCTAAAGAACAATTCATCCAGGGCAGTAGACGCTGCCTACATCTGTGAGGCTCTCAAATATCGCGTGCATTATGTGGCCCAAATGGCTACATTAGGAAAAAATTCCAATTAGTGAAATTTAAATATGGAATTTCTTTGAATAGCAATTCTCCTTTCATATGTTTTAATACCCCAATCAATGGCACCAAAAAGCAAGAGGTTTCTCTTATTGCTATATATTTTTATTTCCCTCCAAATATCAATGCCACATCAACTGTTAATCTGAAAAACCTCATTTAATGTCAGCTTGCTCACAGTTATGAAAATTCAGGTAATGTATTCCTGTTACTAATTGTATTTGAGAAAGTGTTATTAATTTCATATATCAAGTTCGTAGTGGCCATCTGTTCCCTCCGAACTGCTGCGTCTCCCTCCATCTGCCCTGTTTTTCTTCTGCTAATCGGGTGGCAAGGGCTCAGATGATCGGGAAGTTTCTCTCTGACTTTTGATTTGTCGCTCGTCATCAAGCCAGCTGTGCATTTGTAACAGACTCCTGCGACGGGTGGTAGTGAATTTAAATCTGTCTGGTTTTCTTTCTTTCTCTTTTTTTTAATAAAACTTTTTTTGTCAAAAAAATGTTTAAAGGAAGCCAGATTGTATTTTCTATACTGTAAAATGTGCTTTGCTGCCACTAATTTGGCTGCATCTGCACCCTCATGAATATAGATGAAGGTACACGGCCAGGATATTATTAGGGACTGCAGTGAGCAGGGAAGAATTTTAAATGTGGCAACATACCATAGTTTAGATTTCTGAGAACATTAGGACAAACTAACGTGAAACTGCTGACATTTGCTAGCTTTAAGTTCAAGATGAGTTTTTGAATCTTAATTACAAAGATTCTTTTTTGAATATTTCTGCATGAATGTGGTTTGGTGCGGGGGAGGGGTTAGGAAAAGGATTCTGGGAATATATTAAGTCAAACTGTTTTCATATCAAATTTCTTCACCTTTCCTCCCATTTCTCCTACAGTCTATGCGGAAGTGACTTCTGAGCTAGTATCTCATAGCTGAGCAAGTGGCACATAGTGTTAGCTGTCATTTGGACCTTCCACATGACATGGACTCACTCTGGAATAACACATTAAGCTTAAAGATTTTTTTTTTTCAGTTCTGGGCATGGAATCTAGGACCTCACACATACTAGGTAAGTGCTCTACCCCTGAGCTACATCCCTATCCCAAGCATTCAGATTTTAGGACTCAGAAGATGAATCAAGGGTATCAGTTAGTTATTGTTTGTAATTGTTTATTTTGTGTTTTGGGCTAATAACAGTTTATAAGCAAGGACTGCTTGCTAAAATATCAGTCACCTTTTCTGAGAAGTCATTTTCATAATGTTCAATAGGAATAGCACACCTACATGTTGGTGATGATTAGACAAGGTTCATTTTGCCTTCAGATGGACTCAGTTTAATTTGATATGAGAAAATATTCAACCCGTATTTAACTGAATGCACTTTTAAGAACAGAGGGGAAATCGAAATAATGGAACAATATCTGTCTTAAGGAAACTTACAATATGATAACTGTATGATGTCATAAAGTTCTCATTGAGATTTCCATTTGTAGCAATTAATAACCAGGGAACAACAACCGCCAGACAGAAACATATCAAGTCTTCATAAGAATAAACATTAACTCTAAAATAAAGCAAAGGTTTCTGATATTTGTTATGACCTGATTAATTTTTTATTAAGTAGCATAAATGTTGGAGGTGAACTTATAAATGGAGACTGCGATGACATTTCCTAGGGGACAAGGAAGAAGAGGGAACAGGTGATATGTTCTTCAAAAGATACAAAATTTCATGTAGGCCAGAGGAATGGTGACTATGGTTAAATGAATGTATTTTTCATAGGGAAATTGTTAAAATAATATCCTTTTAAGTGTTTTCATCACAGAAATGAAAGTATGAGAGACATTTTCATACCACAATGCATAATATGCTCTGATATGTACTGTATTCTCTGCCATAAATATATAGTTTTTACTTGTCAATTTTAAAAACTGAAAAATTTTCTAAGTCTTCCCCCAATTATAGTTCTTCAACAAGAAAGAAGAAAAAATGTTTAAAATGTTTTAATTTCAAAAATGGAAATTTACAGTAAAAGTGCAAAAAAAATAAAATCTACACTTTTAACCCATGGTGGGTTTAACAATCTCTCTTTAAAAGGCATGTTGAAATCAGTTATAAATAGAGGAGGGAACTCATGTGCCCCTATACATCCCTGGTGAACTGTTGGCTACTGATAAATTTTGGGAAGATGGACAGTCACCATCTTTCATTTTGTGCCCACCAGTGAGCCCATCAAGCTCCAAAGTATAGTTCAAAACCCATGGTCACACAGATGGTCCCGGTTAAACTCATTGGCACACACAACAAAACAAAAAAAGGCATGAATGTGGGAAAGGAATTTGTAGTGAAAGAGAGAGGTTTGACACAGGTCGGAGAGAGAGATAAGAAAGGGTGGGGAGCAAGGGTAATTAGAATGCATTATTGATACATATGAAATTGTTAGAGTAAATTTAATTAATAACAAAACATGAGGAGAAAAAAATGATATGATGACGTCCAGATTCCCTGATACCTGTAAATACAAATGTATTTGGAAATAGAGATTTTCTGATGCAATAAGTAAAGTGAGAAGGCCATAGAGTGTTAGAGTGAGCCCTAAACCAATGCTACTGTTGTCTTTTCAGCTGAAAGAGACATACAGCAAAGTCCAGGCAATGGAGCTGGAGACTGGGTGATGCCACCACAAGCCAAGGACACCTAGGACATCTGGGAAGCCTTGCCTATGAGCTTGTGGTAATTTGCTTCTATGGCACTAGGAATACAGCACCAAAATATGATCTAAGAAATAAAAACAATAAGGAGGACCATTTGGTTTGTTTAATTCTCAAAGCTCATGCTTAGTTTTACCACAGGAAGCTGTAAAGCTTTGTGTTCTTAGTATCATGGAAGAGAGCACCTACTGACAGCTTAAACTTTTGAAAATTATTTTCTCTCTTAAATAAGTTGTCATAAACACAAAATAATTGTGTAACAACAAAATATTTTCTACCATCGATAGTGATTAGAGAAAAGTAGCAGATGCAACAGTTGATGTTAATATTCAAGGAACAATGGAAACTTCATATTTTGCATTATCTTAACTTCTTCACTCCCTTTTGTTGAGAAAAAAACAGATTCTTTTTATTCCCCTGGGATGCTGTCTCCAAGCCAGAATCAGATGTGAATTCCATTAGTACCTTTCTTTTGATATCCTTTTTTCAATTATGAAAATGTACTTTCTACATCTGCTTCTTTTAAAAATATTCAAGATACCAAC
Organism: Nannospalax galili; assembly: GCF_000622305.1. Taxonomy (NCBI): domain Eukaryota; kingdom Metazoa; phylum Chordata; class Mammalia; order Rodentia; family Spalacidae; genus Nannospalax; species Nannospalax galili. The sequence continues at coordinate 3,593,037 of NW_008332654.1, read as the reverse complement.
ATACAACCTCCTCAAGAGAATTTTTTAGAATTTCCAGGTTTGCCCAGGATGTAAGAATAAAAAATAATTTAAACTCAACCTGAGTTGCCTTCCCTCTTGCTGATGCCTGTTCTAGAGCTATTTCCTTTACTCCCACTATCAAGTCCTCCCAAATCCCTGACAACCCCTTTTCTTCTCTGTCAGCCAGGTCTTGATGATGTGTTCTGTTATAAACTAATTTGTGTTGATATAACAAAATACTTGAGATTGGGTACTTTGTAAATGAAAGAGATTTATTAGCTCATAGTTTTGGAGGTCCAAGAAAGTATACAGTATCTGCTTAGTATTAGGTGAGTCTTGTCTTATACCATATCATAAAGGGTAAGTAGGTGTGTACAAGAGAGGAAGCAAGAAGCCAAACTTGTCTATGGCAATCTGTCCTTGGGTAAGGAACTCACTCTTGTGGTAACTACACACATCTCTTCTTGGAAATGTGGAAGTGGGTCTGCCATGATCCAAAATACATCTTCATAGCCCACCCACCTCTCAACACAGTTACAGTGAAGATCAAAACACGAGTTTGGGTAAGGGCACACCATGCTCCAACCATAGCACTTTCTAACTCACTCAGTTATTTAGATTGATACCACTCTGCAGTAATTCTAAGCAGCATCATTCTTTGAGCTTTCCTAAAGGTTGGCCTTTCTGGACAACGTTGCAAGTCAAAGTGTTGTTTGGGGACCCACAGTATCTGTATCACCTATAAATCTGTGTGTATTACAGACTTTCTAAGGCATGTTTGATGGTACACATCTATAATTCCAGCACTTGAGAGGCAATGCAGGAGCATTTCAGTTCATGTCCGACCTGGGCTGTGGTGAGACCCTGTCACAGAATCACAGCAAAATAATAAATCATTTTCCCACCACTGAATCAGGAAAAAAATTCTAGTAGGCCATGCTTGTGATTAGCTGTTAACGAGTAACAAAAGAGACATGTAACACACTTGTTTTCCACCGGAAGCTCTGAAGTGATCTCTCATGCACTGCGATGATTTAGGACACAGAATGTCTCTCTGGGGGCCCTGCCTGTTTCTACTTTGATGCTACTGTCCTGCTCTTCTGCTTATGCAAATAAAACTCCTTGATCTTTACAAAATCCGTGAGTGAAGAACAGGTTTGTAAAATAATCCCATGCACAGGTGTGAGCCCTCGCATTACCAATGACGCTTGCCTAATACACCATTCTCCTCCTTGCAAGGTCTTGGAACCATTAATGATATTAATAGAGTATTAAGGCCACAGAAGGGAAGACCAGCCCCATTTACATGGCAGCTCTGCTTCCTTTCCCTACGTGGATAATAAAGTAGATTCACTTTTCCCATGACACTGGGCTGCCTGATATTTTGCTGTGTTACATGGCGTGCTTCAGCGTGACTAATACATCCCAGCTGGTCTCAACAGCAGGAAAATGTGTCGTGGGGGGAAGGGGGGGTGACACGGTTACGCATGCGCAGGGAGAGGAGGATCTGTTGTGTCTATGATTAGAGTTGGGGGTGGGAACGCGGGTGGGGGGTGGTGTTGGGGGGGAATGAATGAAACGGGGACGATGAGGAAATCCCAGGAGTTCTGGGGACTTGAGATTTTCAAGCTGTCATTTACCTTTGCGAAGTTGTGGTTGGTGGCTGTGTTTACAGGCTGTGGATCTGTAAACAGCACATGTGCAAACCGTTAGCTATTGTTTTGAAAATGGCAGTATGGCCAATCATTTCAATTTCAGTGTTTAAGCATGAGCCAGATGACGCTATGTTTTATTTAAAACTGGGCATGTATCATCGAGGGTGGAATCTTGTACCTCTCAAACACTTTCATATTGTGTACTGTGCCATATGTTGTGTGCTTGCAGGTTTTTAAAATGATTGCCTACTGCCTAAAGGTAGTTTGTCTCAAGATTATAATCCACCTCTTGCTTGAGGGCAGAAATGAACCCATTAATTTAACAGCACACTAATGGGATTGGCAGAGAAGTGTTAATTCTATTCACTATTCCTTAAGGATTAGTTGAATGGTAGTTTGATAAGAAAGGAAACAGGGCAGAGAATCTGTGAAAGGTGTAGGGACATACAAGCATGCTTTTAAGTTTTCTTAAAGAGTAAATTAAAGAGTCAAGTGTTAGTTAGATGTAGTCATTTCTAACTTAAGAATTATTTTTAAAATATCAAATTTTAAAATAAGTTGTCCTTATTTTGCAACATTGGAGGGAAGCCAATTTCTTGATCCCCATTTAGTCTCAGAAAAAACAAGAATTCCTGTTACATTTGCTGATTCATTATATGTGTATGCATGTGTGTATGTCTGTGTGTGTCTCTGTGTGTGTGTGTGTGTGTATGTGTGTGTACAGAGTCTCATGTATCCCAAGCTGGCCTTAAATTCATTATTTAGCCAAAAATGGTCTTGAACTACTAATCTTCCTGCCTCCACTTCCTGAGTGCTAGGATTTCAGAAATCTGCTGCCACCACATTCAATTTATATATGCTGGGGTTAAAACTGAGGGTTTGGTGCATGCTACGCAAACACTCTACCAACTGAGCTAAATCCAGAACTCACATTATATATGTTAAATTAAGATTTGTATTCTAGCCAAATTTTAAATTTGCATAAGATTTGGATTGGTCATTGAAGAAAAGGTCTCTACTTTCTTTTTTTTTTTTTTTTTTGGGTCTTTTTGAAGCAGGTCTCCCTGTGGCCCCAGCTGTCCTGGAACTTACTATGCAGACCAGGCTAGCCTTGAACTCACAGAGATCTGCGTGCCTCTGCCTCCCAAGTGCTGGGAGTACAGGCATGTGCCACCACGCCCAGCTTGAATTGTTATTTTTTAATTGAATTTCTGCAAATTTCATACAATATATCTTAATCATATTTGGACCCCCTTCCGTATAAAAGATTAGTATCTGATGTCTAACTCAACAGGGTGGTACCTAGCTATGAAATGACATGCACTGACCAAATGCAATTACCTCTTGTACTCTTTGACCCTTTGGAGCATACAACTGTGTTCTGTAGTGAAGATGCAGACAAGAAGGAGGGAGTAGCCCCTGGGTGAAGCTTCCGGATCCTGTAAAGGTCAAGTAGATTTCTGTTTCATTAGATGAGTGTTTCTCTAATCTTCAGGACTCCAATGCCTAAACCCCTTTATAATTGTTTATACTTTTCATCTTCTGTCTACTTGAAAGTATACAGAAGGAAACTTGTACTTGAGGTCTCTAGAAGCTGCAACTCTGTCCCTCAAATTCCAGTTTAAAAAAAAAATTACTTACTATTTTTATTTCATGTGTATGTGTGTAGTGCCTGCATGTAGGTAAGTGCACCCGTGTTGGGCAATGCCTGTGGAGGACAGAAGAGGCTGTCGGAGCCCCTGGAACTGGAGTTATGGGCAATTGTTATCTGCCATGTGGGTGCTGGGATTCAAACCTGGGTCTTCTGCAAGAACAGTCAGTGTTCTTAACCACTGAGCCATCTCTCCAGCCCCCAAATTCCAGTTTTATATCCTTAAGAGGAAAAAGACTTTGTGTCCCCTGTCACACCTCCAAAATGCTGTTACCACTTTTTTTCCCTTTAATGCTAGTATCCATGTGAAACTAATACCTTCCTTTAAGGAAATAACAGTTTATAGTTGGTTTCTTATCATATGGTAACTATCTAAGTTTACTCTTAAAGAACCTTCTTGTTAAGATGGAAAACAAAATGCAGCCACCACAGCAGATCAGCTTTCCCCATTGGGTGAGGTTCAGATTCTTTCTTTTGTGTTTGGCTCCCTTCTTCTGTAAAATGTGATCTGCAGCCTGGATTGGGAGGCCTGGGAGGGTAGAGATTAAGCTCTTCTCAGATGGCCATCATAGGGTGTGGCTCTTCAACATTTTGGCTAACAGATGGTGGCAAACCAACAGGTGCACCCAGATCACTACACCAAGCTTTTTACATCTGCTGGGAGCACAGACAGCATGCTGGCTGCAGCTTCCCCCACACCAGCTGGGGCCTTGGCTGCTCCCAAGCATGACAAAGACAAGGTGCAGAGTGAGGCTGGTGACCTTCAACTATTAACCCCCAGATAGGATGTGCTTTACAGGATAAGCAGGGTGGGGGTGCTTTGATCTGAGTATTACGCCGTGGAAGGAGAAACGAAGGGTGTGTGAACCCCAAGGTGAGGTGAGGAAATGGCAGGCAGTTTTGCTAGCACAATATGTTTTGCTTTTCAGGATCTGACAGCTTCCTTCATCCCAGCTAGACATTACCACTTTCAGTAAAGACACTGGCCAGAGTTCATTGCCTGTGCTACAAAACTGTTGTTAGACACACTAAAAATGTTGACAGGAAACAACCTGAGATCCCTTATGACAATTCAGTTTGCAATAACTAATATTTAGTATGTGCCTACTATGGTCAGGGCCTTCCTGAATTATCACATTATACCCTTAAAGCAATTTCAAAGTGTGGGTTGTCTTAGTATTATTATTTTACAGTCGGGGGTGGGAGCAGGTAATAACAAAGATGATGAGATTTATAATTGAAAAAAAAAAAAAAACCAGAGTCAGTACTTACTTATTCAACATTATTTTAATACACGTTTACTGTAAGGCTACTATGTGCCAAGCACAGACCTCTGAGCCAACTGAACCACATTGGTCTGACTCCACAGCACCTGCATTTATCAGCTATGCAGTGCGGACAACCTCTATCTCTTGATACTACAGAGAGGGGAAATGTACTAAAGGCCCCTAGATGTTGCACCTTCAATGTTAAGTCTACCTTGAAAGGGTTGTAGGTTTTGTTATGTTAGCTTTTGATGTGATTATCTAGTTTCTTGTGTCACACAAAGGCCACGTCCCCATGCTGTTTCACTAATCCTCATCATTACCTTTATTTCAAGTCTGGGATTTTACAACTTAAGAATTCCCTCTCCTGAATACCCTTATTTTAACAGATGAAGAAAATTACTCACAGACCTCTCTCATAGAATGCCAAACAGGGCCTGCAACTCCAATTCCCTGACTTCAGACCTTTGGTTCAAATCTGTATTCCCACGCTAGACTGCCTCATTTCCATAGCTGCACGTTTCATGCTCAGCTCTCTAAAGGACTGGGGAAATACTGTAGCGGACTGGCTGCTCACTCCAGCCTCAGCGGTGCAGCTAGGACCTTGTGACTGCTGATCCCCAGCAAACCCAGTAGGGCTTTTTCTATTCATGCTAAAGATGCAGCCACTTGCCTGGGTAGCCTAATAAAGAGGAAGATCAAAGATACAGCAGGGTGAATTGATATGGACAGAAGAGGAACTTAGGTGTGATCCAGAAACATAGGGGTGACTGGGAAAAAAAATCTATGCCCCTGCAATGATACACCAGACGGAACGAAAAGGAGTAAGTCCTTTACCTTGAATTACTACCTGCCTGGATCATAATTTGTTTAGGAACTGTAGAAGGTCTGAGCCAGTGAGCAAGGATGAAATGTTGAAGATGTGGGATATAGGAAAATGGAATCATGAGGTCACGGAGACTAGTAGTCACTGAGGACACAGCCCCCCTCACCACCCAGACAGCAAAGGACTTCAGACATCTTCATAAGCAGCATGAACTTGGGTGACTTGTCCATTGTGCTGGAATTCTTGGCCTCTGGTAGACGGTTCATGTATGTAGTAATGAATGATAGGATGATGCTGCTTAGTGAAAAACATGAACCTTTCAAACTCGGGTATTAAGTGCCGCAGGATTTTCATTGGCGGCAAGTTTACAGGAGTTACTATGCATTCAGTAACTGTTAGAAGTTAGGCTAATGATATTCAGGAGACCAAGGCTATTAAAAATAATAGGTTCATTCAAAAAGAAAATATTTCCTAAATAAACAGTTATTTTTTCTCTTTTTCCTTTCAAAATATTAAGGAGTTGAAGAAACTCATTAAATCATTTATCAAATGAGTTAGGATTTAGATCAATAAGGAAAAGACTGTTTGAGCTCTGTATATGTGAATATTCCCTTATCACAAGTTAGATTTTAACAATCACACACCCGTGATTTCAATGTCCCTTTTATGTGACTGCAACACAATGTCAACAGCTATCTGTCCAATGACAGATAACTCTTTTAATGTACTCACCTTTTTCTGGCCTCCTGAAACTTAGACATTTTAGATCAACAGACAGCTTTCCCAGAACCCTGCCTGGCCTCAGAGCCTCAGTTAGGCCGATGGTTTGGTGTCTGCATGTTGAAGGCTCCGCACATAGTCTGGTGGGTTTTTTGAGGGCAGTGGACTAGAAAACCCAGTTACTCTTGACTCAAACTAAATAGTTATCTATCAGCCTGCAAGCCCCTCTCAGCTCTATGGGCATATTTACAGTTAGAAAGAGCACAGCAGCCACTTGTCTTAGTGAAGGCAGCAACTTGCCTTGGGCCACCCAGGAGCAGCCAGGCACATTGCCAGCTCCAACCGTGCAGGTGGTTCTGAGGTGTAGACTCAGAGAGCCTCATTTTGAGTTTAGATGGATCTTTGAACAGTGCACATTGACATAAACTGCAGAAAGATTCCCCACAACAGTATTAACCCCACAGCTAAGATTAGCAGAGAACATTTTTGATCATAGCCATAATCTGCTCCTCAGGTGAACACTGAGAACCAAATGCCAGGGCACTGTGAAAACAGGTGTACTAACCTCCACCTGGGACTTAGAGAAGGGAAGTAATGAGCAAAGAATGGTCAAATCAGAACTTCACAGGTAAGCAAGCTCTTAAACAAGTGTACCCGGACTTATGGAGCTTGAAAATGCCCTCTTGGTATGCTGCCTGCCATGTAGTTTCACATAAAGAAGCGCTTCATAAAGCTTGTTTCATGGAACGTGCATCCCCAAGATGTGCCATGCTAAAGTGGCATGTCACATCCCATTCTAGCTCTGGAGCATAGGAAACATGCAGGAGCATCCTATGGCCTCCTGAAACTTAGACATTTTAGATCAACAGACAGCTTTCCCAGAACCCTGCCTGGCCTCAGAGCCTCAGTTAGGCCGATGGTTTGGTGTCTGCATGTTGAAGGCTCCGCACATAGTCTGGTGGGTTTTTTGAGGGCAGTGGACTAGAAAACCCAGTTACTCTTGACTCAAACTAAATAGTTATCTATCAGCCTGCAAGCCCCTCTCAGCTCTATGGGCATATTTACAGTTAGAAAGAGCACAGCAGCCACTTGTCTTAGTGAAGGCAGCAACTTGCCTTGGGCCACCCAGGAGCAGCCAGGCACATTGCCAGCTCCAACCGTGCAGGTGGTTCTGAGGTGTAGACTCAGAGAGCCTCATTTTGAGTTTAGATGGATCTTTGAACAGTGCACATTGACATAAACTGCAGAAAGATTCCCCACAACAGTATTAACCCCACAGCTAAGATTAGCAGAGAACATTTTTGATCATAGCCATAATCTGCTCCTCAGGTGAACACTGAGAACCAAATGCCAGGGCACTGTGAAAACAGGTGTACTAACCTCCACCTGGGACTTAGAGAAGGGAAGTAATGAGCAAAGAATGGTCAAATCAGAACTTCACAGGTAAGCAAGCTCTTAAACAAGTGTACCCGGACTTATGGAGCTTGAAAATGCCCTCTTGGTATGCTGCCTGCCATGTAGTTTCACATAAAGAAGCGCTTCATAAAGCTTGTGCATCCCCAAGATGTGCCATGCTAAAGTGGCATGTCACATCCCATTCTAGCTCTGGAGCATAGGAAACATGCAGGAGCATCCTATAACAAAGCACTCTGTTTAGCACAAAGGTTCTCTAACTATTTGACCATAAAACCCTTTTCATGCGATTACCCTTGAACATCTTTCAAAACAGTTTTCACTTCACTTGTATACATTCTGGGAAGCCCCAGTCAACGTGGCAGTTCAAATGTAGCTAGCATCTTCCAAAAATCAAAAATGCAGCATTTCTGAGACTTGAGAAAGTAAATTTAAACAGAAGTTGTGACCTCCCTGGAGCAATGGTATTGAACATTCTCCCTTCCCTTTAAGTCAGAGCCATTGTTTATGTTGATACTCGCTGGATCAAATATTTGAGTAAATCAGTGGAGTTTCTTCGTACCTATTCCACTAGGAGACCATTGCAATAATACACTTTTGTTGAAGCATTTGAATGTCTGGCTGCTAACCATAACATGGAGCAAAATGCAGTAGCCTAGTTGTGGAAAACCCTTCCTGCTTGAGAAAGTGTAACTGACTCAACTTCTCATTTGTGCTGTGGGAAACTTAGTGTTCAGAAGCTATGGAAGAGATCTTTTCTGTCAACACCCCATTCATTGTTACTCTGCATACCAGCTTCTTGGCTTTGTGTGGCCTACCTGCCAGGTTGGGTTCCTGGGTGATTCCACAAGGCTCACACTTTGGAGAGCACCAGGCTTAGTTTAATGTTCACTGTTGCATTGTTGAAATTCTTAATGATGTTTTAAATTACTGTACTATATTTTCCTTCTGCACAAGGTCTCACAAATCACATAGCTAGTTGTGGCTGCTTGGGGAGGGTAAGCCTGTCTTCTGTACCATTTCTGAAGTTACCTTATTGGCCTGATGTAGCAGATCAACTACAGTTGTCACTTCCAATTATCAGTTTAAATGCCATTTGATGGAAAAATCTGAAATTACTTAAAGATGTCATTGTGCAATCACAGAAATATGGGATTCAAAGTCAGGAATGCGGGTCCCATAGCACAGCATGCATATTTACTGAGGTTTGACTGGAGCACTATGATCAAGCTCTGAGGCCATGCTGGATAGCCATTTGCTCCCGGCACAGAGCCTGTGGAGGTGGCCAAGGGAGCAAGTGGAACTGAACTAAACTCCTTGTCGTTCTTGCTAAGCCGGATGTCCTGGCACATGCCTTTGTAGTTGGCACAAACTGTACATAGGCTTTGGGTGGCCAGCTTTCTCACTTTTGAAAGCAGGAGGTGTGTTTGCTGTTTATAAAGATTAAGATAACACATGCAGCCACTGGCATTGGAGTCACTAAATGCTAATAAGTCCAGTTCTTAAAAATAGGTATTTATGCTCTGAAAAGCCAATGAAATCACTATGTGCTTGTTTACATCTATTTACTTATGAAGAATACACAAATGGCATGAGTGATAATGTAGATGAAGTGTTTTTGAAGTATAAATTTCACTTTCTCTTGACTAACAAGCGTGGTGAAAACACCTAGCCCTAGCCGTTGTCCTCGCATGCACATCCTGCAGTAAAGGCTTTCCTTGATTTCTCCTAGAATTAGCAGGTGTCTTAAGGGGAGTTGGTATCCTAGGGCTTCCATGATCTTTCAGCAAAGACTCTATTGTCTCATCTGTAGTCATTTTCAGTCTACTTTTCAAGTAGTTTTTATGCAATATGATATTTTGTAGCAGAATATACTCCGAAGAATCCAGCAACCTGTGTTTGAATTTTACCCTTTATCAGCATCCCAGGGCTGCTGTAACACATTACCATGAACCGAGTGGCTTAAAACAAGGAAAATAATTTCACAGTTCTGCAAGTCAGAAGTCTCAAATCAAGATGTCGGCAGGCTTGAATTCTTCCGGAGGATCTGCTGGAGGCTCTTCGCTTCCCTCTCGTCTAGCTTCTGGTGGCTGCCAAAGACAGCCTGGCTGTCCTGGCTGCTGGAGGCTTCACACCCGCCCCATCACTGTTTCATACTACCTTCTACATCTGTGCCCCAGATCTCTCTCTGTTTTTCTTTCACTGAATTAGGTCCTTTCCTAAAACCTGGATAATCTGATCTTGAAGTGTTCAACATATTTATATCTTCAGAAATCATTTTTAATAATGATGTACAAAGGGTTGAGGTCAGGATATGAATGAACATACCTTTGTTGCGCAAACCCACTACATTATCCTAATGGGTTTAGACTGTCACTTAATCTTGTTTCACATCAATTTTTACCATCTGCAGAGTAGAAATTAAAATATTTATTGTAGAACTACTGGGAAAATTATAGTAACTTTAGGCAAATTGAACAAATGCCTGCCATGTAATAGATGCTTAATGACTGAGGGCTATTATTATTATTATTATTACTATTATTTGAGGTTTTTATGCAGTTTCCTTAATATCTGTGGCACAGTTTTATAACTCATACTAAAACAATAAATGGGTAGAAGTCTATTCTGATGAAGACCCCATGTTCGGCTATGTGCTAATACCTAAGGATGGTATTTTCCTTCCAAATGAGGTGCACAGATATGTCATTTTCATTCCAAATAAAAGGAGGCCAATTTGAGAAGCCAGCTATGTTGAGAATGTGTTCCAAATACCATGAATGCATGTCTTTCCAGATTAGCCATGTTACAGCCCCCTAGAACCTGGCAGCAAAGCTACAAAGGAGTTCACTGCCCAGAGTTCAACAAGCTTTTATTCAGCAACCCTCTGTTGAAAGAGCAAACAGTTAAACCAAGTATTTGGGGAGGATAAGACTGAATGCGGAGTAGGGAGTCTATCAGTGTTGGATTTTTATTTTTAGCACGTAGGAGAAAAATGAATTCATACCAGCGGAAACAAAAAATAATATACCAGGAAGGTAGGACAATGGAATGATTCAACTCAAATATGTGATAAAGGATCCAAGATTTATTTTGTCCTTTTATTGACCATGGTGTCAGTCCCATGCAGAGAAGGCCTTGCTGTCTTGGTGATGGGAAAGCAATTCCAAGCGTTCTACCTACAATCCATTTCATCAAAAAGAAGAGATAAAAGTACCTGGGGAGTTCTATACGGTGTCTGAAATGAGTAAGAAAACACATGAAATCTTTACTTGTATCTCAGTCACAAAAGTATATTTTTTGCCTATCCCTGAATTAGTCTTATTGGACCATTTCTATGTACTGTGACCTAGCCTGAGTTGCACAAAGTGGTCCAGCATTACAATTGTAGGAAGGAAGGCCCCTTTGCAGATGAGAGAGTACTGCTGAGTATCAATTGACCATTTTTGCTTCTGAACTTACAGTATGTTTAGAATCTCTAATAGGTACTTGGATTTGATCAAGGCTGGAATTGGCTTGATGAAAAGACAGAAAGCATCAAGGGAGCTATCAGTGTTTTTACAGAGATGATTATAAAGACAGATCATAGTCCCTCAGCTGAGGAAGGAGGAAAGTAATACTGTGATAGATCAAGGACAGTGATGAAATAGTTGTTTTATGAACTGAAAATCTCTGTGGTCAAGGAGTGAGTGGAATTGAAGGTAGGTGAAAATGAGCAGGATGCTTGTCAGTTGAGGGTTCAGTAATGTTCTGGGTACAGTGATGGCTAGGTGAAGTGTCTGTCTATGGGGTGCAGGAAAAGTTCTTCAGAGTGGCCTGGGTTCTAGCTAGCACCCCACTGGGGCTCTGTGCACTGCAGGGTGGTGAGTTGATCAGCAGGTGAGGAAACAACTAAGCCAAAGCCCCCGAAATACTGACATCCTCTCACCCACCACTCACATGGCAGAAGTGCACAGAAGCAGAAAACTTAACATGGTATTTATGTCCACTTCCTGGGGGAAGGCCCTGAGCAATGGGTGGATCTCGCCGATTCAATGCCAGGCATGCTTACCTGGAGCATAGCATCACTTCTAGTCATGATGAGTTTGAAGAGACTCAGAGTGTAATTTCATTTCTCCTGGATACCAAACATTGATGGATGACTGATTAGAGTTAAGAATAAAGAGATAATGTGATTGACGACTCATAAATAGCAGGGATTGTTGGAAGCACTAAAATCTCTTCAGTGGATTTTGCATATCTCATTTCTATTGAAGCAAGGAGTGGAAGATAAAGAAGGGAAAGAAAGAGATAGACTGAGGCTGAGGGGGAGGGAGAGGGAGAGGCTCAGAGCAAATGAAGACAACATTTCCATCTGGGCTTTGTGCTTTTCTGAGTGTTGACTCATTTTGATAGATTATTAGAAAACTCATATTTGTTCATAAATGTGAAAAAATAGCAAATGTAAAATTTGCAAATTTATTCCTAAACGTAGTTAAATTCATAAATATTTAGACATTTTCTGTAAAGCTTCTAATTTATAACCTTTACATGAATCTATAATTTGGTATAAAAGCTTCTAAATGCAGAAGTAATGTCATAAATGTCTATAAATATTCACATCTAATTTATAAATGTTCTACAAACTATGAGATGAAGAAATTGTGAATGTGAACCATTTTTTTTTTTCAGGTGGAATTTGATCTAGGTGATTCAGGACAATGAACAAAAACCTCCTAGAGACACTTATAAGAACAGTGTTGCGGATTATCACTTGCAGGTAACATCTAAAAATATTGCAGTTAAGAATGAACAAGCAGGGACTAGAGAGATACTTCAGTGGTTAAGCACACTGGCTGCTCTTGCAGAGGACCCAGGATTAGTTCTCGGTGCCCACATGGTGACTCACAATCATCTGTAACTCCAGTTCTAGGGAATCTCATGCCCATTTATGATTCCATTGGCATTTCACACATGTAGTGCACTTACATAGATGCAGACAAAACATTCATATACATAAAATAAAAATAAATAAATAAATTAGTGAATGAATAGATATATTGAAATACAAAAAGTAAAATTTGGGGAAAGTTGGGATGAGATTTCCAAAGAAAACCAGATAATGTCAAATGGGATGGTGAGTCCTCAAAGGAAACTTTCTAATTTTTCTGAAGCTCAGGGTTTTTCCACCTCACTTTTGAAATGGCAATAATACATTCTTCACACTAAAAAAATTAATAGGACTGTGCAAATAAGAAATGCTCATCTCTGAAGTGATTTAGAAAACAGAAACAAAAATTCAGTTACTGATATCCCAGAAAGTTTTTTAAAAAAGGTTTATCTATTTATTTTATGTGTATGAATGTTTCATCTGCACGTATATATGTGCACCACAGCATGCAGTGCCCACAGAGGCCAAAAGAGGGTGTCAGATCCTCAGGAACTGGAGTTAAGGACAGCTGTTAAAAACCATGTAGGTGCTAGGAACTCAGATCCTCTGCAAGACCAGCCAGTGCTCTAAACTGCGGAGCCATCTGTCCAGCCCACTCAGAAACTTTTAAGTCTGTCTATGCCATACAACTGAAGTTGGAACTCAGCCTGCACTAACCAGCTCTCCTTGCCCTCCTCCTCTCCCTCCCCAGACATGGTCTTACTTTTTCTTTTCCTCTTGTGTGTTCTGTCCCCACCTTAGCTCTCCTCCTACCACTATCATCTTTTCTGGTAGAGTTAGGTGGCCCTTTACCTTTTAGCTTCATGCCTTTCCTATACATAGTGACCCCAGATAGAGATTTTTTCCCAGTTATTCTACCCAAGCTCCTCTGACAAATTGTCATGAGGTTGACTTGTATTATTTGTTTACATTTTTATTGATTTATTCATTTTTCTTTTTCATTTGTGGGTATTTTGCCTGCACATATGTAAGTGCAACACAAGGATACAATGTCCTTATGGAAGTCTGAAGCAGTTCTCAGATTCCACATGTCCCTTAGAAGTTACAGGTGGTTGTGAGCTGGAAACTGAATTCAGGTCTTCTGCAAGAGCGGAAAATGCTCTTAACCACGGAGCTGTCTCTCTAGCCAGACTTGTATTACTCACTTGTACCTGAACTGATCACTATACACAGGAAAATGGAATACTCCACTTAGCTAAGTCTGGTCAATTTCAAAAGTCTAGGTGGAGCTTTGAAAGGATCTGGGGTCACATTAATAAAATGGGGACACCTCTCAGTGTGGTTCAGAAGCTGCCACCAGCAGCAGATGGGAGATAGAGGCTGAACAGGCAGAAGTCAAACATGCTCTTCAGATGTGCTTAATAGGTAAATGGAGCAATAGACGAACGGTACAGCATTTATCACATAATAAGATTTTAATTATTTCCATTGTTAAAAGGATCTGGGGTCACATTAATAAAATGGGGACACCTCTCAGTGTGGTTCAGAAGCTGCCACCAGCAGCAGATGGGAGATAGAGGCTGAACAGGCAGAAGTCAAACATGCTCTTCAGATGTGCTTAATAGGTAAATGGAGCAATAGACGAACGGTACAGCATTTATCACATAATAAGATTTTAATTATTTCCATTGTTAACCATGCTTACTATTACTGCTTTTCCAAAGTAAAAAAAAAAAAAAAGAAT
>NW_008332654.1:3577713-3578805 GCF_000622305.1 Nannospalax galili | reverse complement strand
AAAAAAAAGAAGAAGAAGAAGAAGAAGAAGAAGAAGAAGAAGAAGAAGAAGAAGAAGAAGAAGAAGAAGAAGAAGAAGAAGAAGAAGAATATTAAAGGGATTACAGTAGGAAACTAGAGGCTAGAACAGGTGTTCCTTTTCAATAGCATATCCATAAAATCTCAGGTAACTTTCAAACAAAAGAAAGTATAGTATTTCCCCTTTGAATCTTCTAATAACACCTACCCTGTTACTGTGCCTCCTATGACTGCAAATCCATGTGGGTTCTAGTGTGTGCAAGGTGCAAGGAACTCAAGGAGAAATCTTCACTTGTGTTTGAAGGTGATAGGTGTGCACCACACTGCAAAGTCCACCCCTGCTGCCTCATCCATTTGCAATGAACACGTCCCCATAGCCTTCATGGAGTCAGATTCTGTCTTCCCTGGCTTTAGTGACACTGTCATTGCTTTGAGGCAAGAACTTTTTTGGATAGGTGTGCACCACACTGCAAAGTCCACCCCTGCTGCCTCATCCATTTGCAATGAACACGTCCCCATAGCCTTCATGGAGTCAGATTCTGTCTTCCCTGGCTTTAGTGACACTGTCATTGCTTTGAGGCAAGAACTTTTTTGTAAATTATTTATTTAATAACCACATACTTAGAAGAAGCTCCTATCTCTGCCTCCAAAAGCTGAGATTACAGGCACAGGTGGCCACGACAGTTTTCATGTGGGTACTAGGGATTAAAATTCAGGTCCTTTAAAAAAGATCTCCATTTCATTAATAAAATACACAGTTTCGTGCAGAAAAATTCATTTTCGATGCAATTGACATTAAGATGTTTTCACATACGTTTCTAATCTCTATATATCAGATTATTACTAGTCACAGTCGGTTACTTTCTGAGATCCTTAGCATCTGAGCATGGATATAAAGTCATCAGGTAGATATCAAAGATAATGTTTTTCACATCTACTGATTATTAAGGAGCAAATTTTTATGTTTGAAAAATTATTTTTTAATCATTGTTTAAAGTTTTTAATAACTACATAATAAGAAGAAGCATTTTACTAAAGCTTTAACATATTCAACAGCACACTCCAGAGCAAGAGT
>NW_008332654.1:3576794-3577364 GCF_000622305.1 Nannospalax galili | reverse complement strand
TTTCCTCCTCAAATATAATACATTTAAAAAAATTTGTTGATTTTGTGTGTGGGTGTGTGTATATATCACACTGAACATCCCAAACCATCTCATTTGTCTATATACCCACTTCCAACACAGCATCCTCCCATAGCCTCCCTCTCCACACTAGAGCCCTTATATTCTGATATCCCTGCTACTGTCTGCTGTGTTGTCAGCACCCCCAGCCATTGCCCACTATTTGCCCTTCTGGTGAATCTAGTCAGCCTATCTAGAGGTCTTTTTTTTTTTTTTTTGAGGGTCAGCTGTTCCTCATCTAAAAGTAATCAGTTGTGAATATCCCTTTAGATAAGATTTGGCTCTACTGTTCATTTTCCCAGTTCTATGCTGGGTGTCCCTTTGGCCACCCTTGCCAACAACTCAAAAGAAGGTATCACCTGTCTGGCATTGTTGCTTGTTATGTAGCCTTTAGCTACGCATACAGACTCTTAAGAAATTATATTGGCCTCTTTAATCTTTGGTTATACTTTCATTTTGGGTGTTTAAGGCCATACAGTTGGCCCAGATAAACCAATTTATTTTGACTCTTAA
>NW_008332654.1:3574978-3576416 GCF_000622305.1 Nannospalax galili | reverse complement strand
TAATTACTGTGTGTCATGTAGATAAATCTTGGGCAAAGACCAGTTGTTCTCAGATAAACCTTACCTAGACATATATTTCTTGATCTATGTATAATTTGCCAGGAGGTTGTAGGAGTAATATGGTTCCATCTGTTTTTCAAAACTAGCTAGGCATTTTTAATCTCTTGCATTGTCTCACCCCTCCATCATGGTTTTCAAAATAAGGTGCCCCCATTTTCTCCCTTTCTCCCTTACTAATACCCTTCTCCTATGGTCCTACCTCTCTTGAGCTCCTTCTTTCCCTTTATCCCCTAGGTTCTTTGTATGCCTTTCCCTCCCCACTCCCTTAAACTAATCCAATTTTTATCCATATCTCCCTTATTAAGGCCTGTTTCCTACTGTTCTCTTTCAGGTTCTTTCTTTTCCTTTACCTCCTTGTTTCCTTTCCATTATCCTGGTTCCTGTAGTTATGTCTGGTTACATACTCATTTATCAGCATCTGGTTCTAGGATCCACATATGAGGGAAAACATATGTTGATTTTTTTTTTCTGAGTCTATGTTACTTCACTTACTATAACAGTTTCTAGTTCCATCCATTTACCTGCAAATTTCATGATTTCATCTTTCTTTACTGCTGAGTAAAACTCAATCGTATAAATGAACCACATTTTCATTACCCACTTCTCCAGTGAGGGACACTTAGGTTGCTTCCATCTCTTAGCTATTGTGAAAAGAGCAGCAATAAACAAGGATGTACAAGTGTCTCCACAATAGGATGAGTTCTTTGGGTTTATGCCAAGACTGGTATAAGTGGATCAAATGGTAGGTTCATTTGTAGTTTTTAAGAGTTCTCCTCACTGCTTTCCATAGGTGTTGAACCAGTTTTCAGCCCCACCAGCAGTGGATGAGTGTTCCCCTTTCCCCACATCCTCGCCAACATTTGGTAACATTTGTTCTCTTGATCTTAGCCAGTCTGACTGGGGTGAGGTGAAATCTTAAAGTGGTTTTGATTTGCATTTCCCTGATTATTAGTGATGTTGAACATCTTTTAAGATGTTTCATAGCCATCTTTATTTCTTCTTTTGAGAACTCTCGGTTCAGCTCCTTAGCCAATCTTATAATTGGGTTGCTTCTCGTCTTGGTTCTCTGTTTTTTGAGTTCGTTTTATATTCTGGTTATTAAACCTCTGTCGGATGTGTCACTGGTGAAGATTTTCTCCCAATCTGTGGGTTTTCTGTTTGCTTCCTTGGTTGCTTCCTTTGATGGACAGAAGCGTTTTAGTTCAATGAGGTCCTATTTGTTAATTCTTGCCCTTGTTTCCTGAGCAATTGATATCTGGTTTAGAAAATCCTTTCCTACACCTATATCTTGTAGGTTATTGCCAATATTTTCTTCTAACAGTTTCAGAGTTTCAGGCTTCACATTGAGGCCTTTAATCCATCTGGGGTTGTCTTTCAT
>NW_008332654.1:3574639-3574889 GCF_000622305.1 Nannospalax galili | reverse complement strand
ATTGTGTGTTCTCATCCCCTTTGTCAAATACCAGGTGGATGAAATTGCATGTACTCATATTTGGGTCTTCAACTTTGTTCCATTGATCTATGGGTCAACAGTTCCATGTTGTTTTTATGACGATAGCTCTGTAACACAGCTTAAAATCTGGTATAGTAATCCCCCCCCCCGCATTGCTCTTAGTGCTCAGGGTTATTTTGGTTATCTGAGGTCTTTTGTGCTTCCTTATCAACCTTAGGATAGTTTTTTC
>NW_008332654.1:3572266-3574187 GCF_000622305.1 Nannospalax galili | reverse complement strand
TTATGTTGAGGTATGTTCCCTCCAGTCCAATTCCCTCTAGGACTTTGAACATAAATGCATGTTGAACCTTGTCAAAGGCCTTCTCTGCATCTATTGAGATGACCATGTGGTTCTTGTCTTTGAGCCCATTTATATGATTTATGATGTTTATTGACGTCCATATATTGAACCATCCCTGCATCTCTGGGATAAAGCCGACTTGATCATGGTGGTTGACCTTTTTGATTTATTCTGTATGTGGTTTGCAAGTATCTTGTTGAGAATTTTTGAATCTATATTCATTAAGGATTTGGGTCTATAGTTTTCTTTTTTGTTTGTATCTTTACCTGGCTTTGGTATTAGAGTGATGCTGGCTTCATAGAAGGAATTTGGAAGTTTTCCCTCCATTTCTATCTTTTTGAATAAATTAAGTAGTATTGGATGTAGATCTTCTTCAAATGTCTGATAGAATTCTGCTGTAAATCCACCTGGTCCTGGACTTCTTTTAGCCAGGAGGTTTAGTATTGCTGTTTCAATTTCTTTTTGTGTTGCATGTCTGTTTAAGCTGTTAATCTCTTCTTGGTTTAGTTTTGGTGGTTCCCATGCCTTTAGATATCCATCCATTTCTTTTAGGTTTTCAATTTTGTAGCACATAGGTTTTTAAAGTCTTTGTTTCAATTTCATTGATTTCTGCCCTGATTTTTGTTATTTCTTCTTGTCTGCTGGGTTTGGGTTTTGTTTGCTGTTGCTTTTCAAGTATATTGAGTTGCAATGTTGTCATTTATTTGTATTCTTTCCGATTTTTTTATATAGGCACTTAGCGCTATAAACTTCCCTCTAAGGACCACCCTCCTGTGTCCCAGAGGTTTTGTTGTGTAATACTGTCCTTTTCATTTAGTCCAGGAATACTTATATTCCTTTCTTAATTTCTCCTTTGACCCATTCATCATTCACGAGTGTGTTGTTTATTTTTTTTAATTAATTAATTATTTAATTAATTTATTTTGGTGTTTTTGAGACAGGGTCTCCCTGTAGCCCCAGCTGACCTGAACTCACTATGTAGACCTGGCTGACCTTGAACTCACAGAGATCTGCCTGCCTCTGCCTCCTGAGTGCTGGGATTAAAGGCGTGTGACACCAAGCCTGGCTAGGAATGTGTTGTTTAATCTCCATGTGTTCATGTAGTTACTAGGGTTTCTTCCAGGGTTGATTTTAAGCTTTTTTCATTGTGGTCTGATTGAATGCATGGAATCATTTCAATCTTTTTGTATTTGTTGAGGTTTGTTTCGTGCCCCAGTATGTGGTTGATTTTGGAGAAGGTTCCATGTCGTGCTGAATAGAAGGTATATTCTTTGGTGCTTGGGTGGAATATTTGGTAGATGTCTGTGAGGCCCATTTAATTCAGATGTCTCTCTGTTAATTCTCTGTCCTGTTGACCTATCTAATGGAGACAATGGGGTATTGAAGTCCCTTACTACTAATGGCTTCAGATCAATCTGGGTCTTAAAGTCCTGTAGTACTGCTTTTTAGAAGTTGGGTGCACCAGAGTTTGGTGAATATATGTTCATGATTGTAATATCTTCTTGATTGATTGTTCCTTTGATCAGAATGAAATAGCCCTCTTTATCTCTTCTGGTAAGTTTTAGTTTAAAGTTTATTTTATCAGATATTAGAATTGCTACGCCTGCTATTTTCTTAGTGCCATTTGCTTGGTATATATTTTTCCCATCCTTTCACCTTGAGATAATGTCTGTCCTTGAAAGTGAGATGAGTTTCTTGCAGACAACAAAAGGATGGGTTTTCTTTATTAACCCATTCACCTAGTCTTGTCTTTTGACTGGGGAGTTTATTCCATTTATATTTAAAGTTACTAATGAAAGACGGGTATTGAATCCTATCATTTTTATTTCTGTTTACATTCTTGATATAGCTGTACTTTTCC
>NW_008332654.1:3561539-3572093 GCF_000622305.1 Nannospalax galili | reverse complement strand
TCTTCTCCTTCCTGTATGCCTATGATTTATAAGTTAGGACGTTTTATGGTGTCACACAATTCCTGCATATTCCATTCTTGTGCTTTTCAATTTTTCATCTTTGCTTGAGTGGTCTAGTTTGTCCACTTTATCTTCCAGTCTTGATACTCTGTTTTCCATTTCTTCATCCTATTTCTCCTGTCATTTCTAATTGGCTTACTGAGTGTTTCACTTCCTTCTTCATTTCAGCCTGAGTATTCTTTAACATTTCTTACTCTTTTCTGAATTCATTCAGAAGTTTATGCCTATCTTCCTTCAGGTCTTTGATTTTTTTTTCTTTGTGTGTTATTTAAAGTAACTGAATTCTTTTATCATGTTTGTAATTATTCTTTTGAGTTCCATGTCCTGCATCATCTCTAGGGGGTTTTCATTGTACTCCTCTAGAGGACTATTGGTATTTGGTGGGGATATGTTATTTTGGTTTTTCATGTTATTATTTTTCCTCTGTGATTTTGACATGTGGATTTCTTTTGTAGTTTCTGATTCTTGTGTGAGACTCAAGCCTTCAAGTTTAGGTCTGCTTTGTTTTGTGAACTTTATATGTCTTTGTGGTTTACTTTTTGGGCACGAAAAGCTGGTTTGTCTAAGCTTCCGGTTCTCTCTTTTGATTTTATATTGGAGTGGCCAGATTGCTTTTGTCTTCAGGAATTCCCACAGAGGCCCAATTCAGATGAGGGCCAGATGTTTTCAGGCTTTCTCCTAAGGTCTGGATACCTCCAGGAACGATTTTGGCTTCAGGAATTTGGGGGTTGGACTGGCTTTGGAGCTGGTCCCAGGAAAGATGCTGGTCTAGTGAAGCTGGTGGCAGTGCCACCCAGAGATGCAAAGGAAGATGGAGGTGGGAAGTGTCCCCAAGGGCTCTTGGGTACTGCACTGAGGAGCTCAGTTGGTCCCAGAGAGAGGCCTGTGTGTCAGAGCACAGCAAGAATTTTTTATGCTTTGATTTGTTAACTGTTAACTGATGAATGGGAAAATACTCATATACTCCCCAACTGTACTCAACTCCATATTCAGATCATTTGACTTAACCCTTCCTAAAGTTTTTGCTCTTGTTTTACTCTCCTCTAGTAATACACACCTTACACGTATGCATTAGATGAACTATTACCATCATTGCATCCTCTTTCTTCTAAAAGAATTTTTTCCAACTTCAAAAAGATTGTTTTACTGCTCATTTTCCAGATAAAGAATTCTTAGCCCACAAAATACATGTTCTCCATTCTTGTACCTGTTAAATCCCCACTTCACATGAAATGTGTCAGCTTTTCACATTGAGAGAGCAAAGTCTTTTTAGTACTTCCTTTTAAGAAGGGCTATTTCCCTTTGTTCGGTTTAGTTCTCTTTCCTTGAATTGTCTGTGCTACTGTTCCATTTTATTATGGTGTGGGGAGCAGAGGACATGCAATAATACGGATTTGTAAAAACAGATGCTTGTGCCTTTCCATCAAGTATAGATAGAGTTGATGTGAGTTTGGAGGCTGCTATAATATATGTATATCTTTTATGCGCCCTTCTTAGTGATTAAGATTGTTGTTATAAGTGGTGTTATTTGCCTAAAGTTATGTCACAGATTTAACTGATAACTCCTTAACAAATAGTCTTCAATCCCCTAAATTCATTTGCTGTTTATAACATATCTTCTTGTCTTCCCCTTATAAAAGCCAGTCAATTCCTTTTGTGTGTGCCCACTCTTTGTTGTGAAAACAGTCGGTTCCTATTCCACAGAGTTATACAGTGGAAATTTTATATGGCATGTAGAGAGCATTCATCTCTTTGACATATAGAAACCCCTCCAAAAACATTCACTAATATTATTATGTTGATTATTATTAACATAGCTCAGCCAAAATTTAAAAACCTCATGAAATTAGTGTCTATCTTGTGCTTGAATGACTCACCTTCAGATTATATTTTTGCAAACAGGAAGACTTTAACAGGTTCTGTGTCTACATATACAAGTACAAAGCGATTTTAATAGTGATATGGCTAAAAGAGTGACATTTCATGAGGAGTTGGGCTTTATTATTCTTTAAGGAATATGAAACTCAAAGAATAGACACACAGAGGCATCTCACTGAAGGTCAGTTAAGAAAATGGCATAATCCAAACGCTGGTCTTGCCGTTGGTTTTCAGCTTCTTCCCTCATAAAAAATTGTCCTTTAGTCATGATGGTGTCTTTCTTTGAATCTTTATTTTAATTTTCTAGCATTTACATTCCAGGAGTAACAGCAAATCTGCTGATTACTTATGAAAGCAGGAAAAAAAGCATTTGCAATTACAGTCAAAATTAAAGTTATTTTCTAATCTTCTCATCTTTTTTAAGGAACGAGAAACTTTAAATATGGTCAACGTAGCACATTTTAAGTGTCAAACTTACTGAATTTTTCTATGCCAATTGAATAATAATTTTCTGTGAAACAGGGAACATTCTACAGATTTTTTTCATCATTTGACCTGTTTAATAGAAGTCAAAAGATTCCTCTTGTGTAAGTACCATTGCATAATGCTGTGCACTGTGCTATTAAGATATATTTAGTAATTCCATTAGAACTGCACCATCGAGCAGGGCATATGGAAAGAAGTTGGTGAAAAACTGATTAAACATTTATATCAAGTACATTTTGATTTAACTCACATAAATAATTCATTTTTATGTTTTCTTTCTTTCAAAATAAACCTTTTTGACACCTGCTGTGCTAAAAATAATGCTAGCGTGGCTGTAATAAAGAAGTTTTCAAGCTCGCAGCAATGACATCATCTGGTACCCATGCAGATACTAAATTATCAGCATATAAGTGCAGAAAAGTAAGATTTGGCATTATTATTTATTTAGTGTCTCAAAAATACGCTGTGCTTAGTGGCAAATAAAATACCTGGCTGAATTTGAATGGAGAGTTTGTCTCAAGAAAAACTAAAAGTTCAAAGGCTCATAAAGACACTGAAGAAAATGTGTGAGATTGATGTAAAGATACTAGATACTATATGCCATTGTTTTCCGAGTATATGAAATAAGCCGAGAAATGGAGTAGATGACTTACGACAAAGACTGAGATGTTGGAGTCCTTTACAAAGGAGATGGATGGGTAAGAAGATAACAGCAAGTCCATGTGTTCCTATCCCCATTCTGGAGCAGCAATTCCCCCAAAGGATACTGTTAGTTAATCGATAGACATGGTATTAAGTCCCACTGAATCATCAGAAAAGGATTCCTTTTCATCCTTCTCAACTGAAAAGCAAGTCCAGGAGAAAGCCTCAGGTGAGAGCTGCTCTGTCATTATCTTTGTATGACTACCCACTCTCTCTTTTTAGTCAGAGAGGAGCTATTCTGGACACCAACACATTGGATAACATCACCAAACAAAATTTGGCAACATTCTTTTATTATTACAATTTTATCTACTTGAAACAATTGCTAGTTTTCCTTGTATAGTGACGTTAAAATTCTTGTAAAAATATTTTGGCAAAACCATGAATCTATCCAATGGCAATTGTTATGTAAATAAGAGTTGACCATAGCAGTAGCCTCTAAATGGAATATGTTTAGGCAGAGTTAAAACAAAACTTGCAAATCTAGTCCCCAATAGCTGTCTAGTGCTAGTTGGTTCTACCAAAGAGAAAACTTGAATGTGAGTGTGAAGCTATTTCTCCCATTCCATCTTACTGCATAGTAAGACTATACAAGAGACACATTGGATAATACAGCCCAACACCCATGAGTCAGCCCTCTGCACATAAGCCAAAAGGGTATAACTAATTGTAGGGAAACCCTGATGGGGATCCCATTAAAGAAAACTTACTTATTCTAGGAGAAATGCATACAGGTGCCACAGTTGACACTGGGAAAGAGCACCTCTTATTTGGCACTTGCAAACTTGGATAGCATCTGCCTAATCAAATATTTGTATAAGCTAATTATATTGTGAGAGATTCATTTGGACAATGATTTTCTGTGATAATATGCTCTTTCACATTTTCAAGAATAGAATTCAGCGTGGTCAGTGCCATGTCTGTTAGAAGGCAGTGTTGGCGCACATTCTCTGAGCTACAGTGATCAGCTGGAAAGGAGATTGTTCAGGTTCACGCTCACAGGTGCATTGCAGGTATTTTCCCTTCTTCTGCTGAATGAGGACTTAGCTGGACTGATCATCATCAAGAAGATGAAAGCATTAGACTTTGAGCAGTGCTAAGCTTTGAAAATAATTTTTCCATCATTGCAAAATCAATGTATTTTTGTTTGTAAAACTACTAAACCCTAAAAGTAGAAGAAACAATTATAGTATAATACCATTAATGTAAGGGCTGGTAGTATTTTTCTGTGCATTTAAAGACATAATTGCCTTCTCTTTCTTGTGGAACTTCTAATGGTCTTTCGAAAGAAAATTGCACATCAACTAACACTCATCTTTAGATGTACTTTGTGGGGCAGGTGAAATGTCTCCGTGGGTCAAGACACCTGACACCAAGCCTGATGACCAGGTACCCACATGGTAGAGGGAGAGAAAAGACTCCTGCAAGTTGTCCTCTGACCTCTATACTGCATGTGTGTTGTGTCATATATGTGCATGTATGTGCATGTTTACGTGTACACACACAATAAATGAATAGACTCTAAGTCTTTATTAGAAATGAAGTACATTGTGAACTGTAAACTTTTCTTATCCCATGAGTGCAAGAAGATATAATTATCAAGACAGTTTTAATTGGGCATTTTAAGTTCTGAATTACTTTTGTATATTCACATAAGATGCCATTTGATTTAAAAGTACAAAAAACTTTTCATGGCTTCATAATTTCTATAATTCAACCAATTCCATATTTTAAAAATTGTACTAGTTTCAATATTATGACAAAAACTTGAGCAAACATTTCATCCATAAATATTTAAGACTACAAATGCATCGAAGTGGAATTTCTGGGGCAAAAAATATGAACACAGTAAGGTTAATATCCTAAAAACTAAGTACCAACTTTCTCTCCTGTCAGTGTTGTATGAGAATGTGTGTTTGTTGACACTTTATCTTCCTTCAGCATTATGTCCTGCATGCCTTTCAGTTAAATAAGAAATGGTCTATTTATTTAAAATGTTCAAATGTGAATGGAACATTGAACCTTGAACTTAATGTCCTTCATTAATGAGCACTCATATTTGAACCAGACTGGAGAACAAAATTACAATGATAAAGACGTCATGCTTCTTTAAGCAGCACTCCTGTTAGGTGTGGGTGTTTATATTCCTTCCTCTACAATAGAAAGTAAAAGTTCAAAGTGGCATTCCATTCTCTGATGTATATAAGAAATGTTAGAAAACAGAGATAGTACATCAGACATCAGTAAGTTACTGGGTTACATGCTGTCTACAGATCTCTCCTCCAGCTAATGGGTGTTTATATAACGGGATCATTCTATCTTCATTAGTAGCCAGGATTAATCACCCTCTCTATAAACAATACTTCCTCAGTTCTTGTGTCTCCTCCCTCATATTGATGACATTCTCCTCTGGAGTAAAGCACTTTTTATATGTCTTTTCTCTCTTGCTAAACCATTTAATTTATTTATGAACTTCCCACACTGGTTAATGAAAAAAAAAAGAAAACGATTTGTATCTCAATAAATTCACTTATTTATTCAATAAATAACCTACTCATTTACTGTTTACCAGACTTATTATAGTCACATTATCATCACTGCAATGAGTGAGAGAAATGCAACTCCTGCCACCGTGACCTTTCAGTGTTACTTAGGAGGCAAATATTTACTGGCTATGTAAATGTTTATAGAATGTCAATTGACTTAGATGCTGTAAAGGTACTGAATGCAGTGAGATACTATCAGAGGGCAGGCGTGATGATGGCAGCGGTGATTGTGGTTGTGGACAGCCAGAGAGAACAGAGGATGTGCATTAAGCTGTTCTTTAGTAATAATGAATACAGTGATATTGAAATAAGAAAAGCAATCAATATTGTCACCAGATCTATAATATGAACATGCAAATAAATATGTGCATTGAAACAGAATTATTGATGAAGTAGAGTCACCTGATTTGTTTTTCATTAATAACTTTCAACCAATATATAGATTTTAACTGTAAAATATTTGTGTCATATATCTTGGTGCATGCATACACACACACACACACATTACTTTTCGAAAGTAGTCAGCAAGGAGAATGGCTCTGTTTTACAAAAATAGAGAACTTATTCTTGGTTTCCTCTGGATTCATAGGTCATCTGCATCCTCCTATGAAAGAGGATGAGAGTGATGCTTGATCAAGTGTTCCATTTTGCTGAGATTCCCCCAAACAATTATCAAGCAATCAGACTCTAGTCTGAGTACAGTTTCTGGGACTAAAAACTTTAGACTAACCCTAGAATTCTTCTCTGTCTTCACTGTTATCCTGTAGTGGCTGCAGACAAAGCAGCACTATAAAACAGAATTACAAACCATGCTAGCATCAGGGGTTATCATCTCCCCAACTCCTTCCCATGTGTGGAGGCAATGACTACCATGACCTAGAAAGCAAAGGCAATTTCCTTTGCATGGACCTTACCATATTGTCCAGGATCTAAACATTGTCTCCCTTGGAATTCTAAATAGCCTTTGAACATCTTTGCATCATCCTGTGGTATGTGTTCTGTCTTCCCTTCAGTCGTAAACCTTATCTTGAATGAAGCTGATGGAAGGAAATGGTGGTGATCTGAGACAACATGTTTGGAATATTTGAGTCAGATGATCTGGACATTTTTTGCTGTGCTGTATTTTAAGTTATCACTAAGTATTTTTTTCCTTCATAAAGCAAAATATGTTTTTCTTGAAACTAAACTATATACATAACATACCTTTGCCCTGAGTCCTTCTGCATATTTATTTTATTGCAAGATTTGTTTTTTTTAGTGGAATACAAGGGAGGGAACTGCTAAATTGGGATATTAGCTTTTACGAGGTTCATTAAATGGTGGGGTGGCGAATCAGAGGGAGAATTTGACAGAGTTCTTACTACAAAGACCAATGATGCTGTCCAGCGTCACCAAGACTGTCTTGTCAGTTAATTTTGTTGTGACCAATATATTGGTCACTTTCTGGACAAATTTATTTTCCTCCATTACCAATGCCTCATTGCATGTTTCTCAGAGGAAAAATCTACAAGCAAAATTCTAATATTATCAGGTAGCAGATACATATAGGTTAATATTTGTTCTCTGCCCATAAATTACATGCATATTGACAAAGCATGTCAAATAAAAATATAAACCCGTCAAAGCTCACCCTTTCATGGAGAATATTTATTTCAATCCTTTTGCATGTATAGCAAATCAATTTAAGTTAATTTCAACTATGAGTAACAGAAAATTTAATCTATCAGTGGCTTGAACATTATTGATATTTATATTTCTGTCTCAGTAAGTGTAAACTACACATCCATAATATTTGAAGCACATCCATTACAAATATTCTGTTTATTACCATAATCATTTTGAAAAGCAAAGTACTGATGAGAAATGAATACATTGAGGCTAAGTTCAGTATTAGCTCTTTTGTGGAAAAACTAAAAATGAAAATCCAGGTATAAAGAAAATCATTGGAAGCACAGATATATTAAATCATTAGGGGGTAAAAAAAGTATGTTGCGGTTTGAGCCTGAACAGTCTCCCACAGGCTTATGTTCCAATGCTCTGTCCCTATATTATGGTGCTATTTTTAAAAAATATTTTATTTATTATTTTTATTTTATGTATATGAGTGTATTGCCTGCATGTATGTGAGTGCACCGTGTCGTGCAATGCCACAGAGGTCAGAAGAGGGCTTTGGATTCCCTAGAACTGGATTTAAGGATGGTTCATAGCTGCCATGTGGGTGCTGGGAATTGAACCCAGGTCCTTTGCAAGAGTAGTCAGTGCTCTTAACTGCTGAGCTGTCTCTCCAGTCCCATGGTGCTATTTGGAAGGCTGTGAAGCCTTTAAGAGATGCAATCTGGGCGATCACTATGGAAGAGCCTTACATGGTTATAACTGCCCCTAGTTCCTACCATGATTTCTGATTCCTGCTCTGCACTATGGGGAAGCCACCACTCCCCACTCCTTTCACACAGGACAGAGCTGCTCCCACCACCATGCCATGACATGCTGAAATCTCTTTGTAGCTGTGAGCCCCAAAGACACCTTTTCTCCTTTAAGGGCATTTTGTCACAGTACAGGAAGAGTTTTGACACTTGAGCTTCGATGAGAACTTGTAGAATGTAGATGAAGCTCACCCAGACCAATAAATGGAGTATGAGAATGAAAGCCTTTCAAAGTTACCCCCAAAATGCCTTCAGTGAGCATTTGGCTAAACTTGGTGTTGCCAACCCACTTCAACAGTATTTTCAAAAGGTTTCTCTGCCTTTAATTAATAATTAGCTTTGACACTGACCCACTTGAAGAAGCTTTTGCATGATATAAAGTTCCTTACTGTTAGTCTATCTCTAGTAGGAACTTTAGAAAAAGGAAAAGATCTTGAACATGTCAATCCAACAGAGTTAAACTTATGATAGTGTCACCTCCTTATTGTGGAACCTTAGACAAGTCACTTGAACCCTGACCATTGGCTCACAATGTTTTCTACTCCCCTGAGATGATGCCTGTGACTGCACGTGTTTCAGTACTTGGTCAGTGAAGATATGTTCTAAGCAGTAACTGCTGTTATTTAAAATAGGATAAGGAGAGTCTACCCAGTACACCTCTTTTGTTGAATTGAAGTCTAGATACGGGGGGAAAGGGTCCAAAAGGGGTTAAGGGATTCCAGATGTAGCTAAAGTACATGTAACAGGTTATCTGAGAGTTTGGATACTAGAAGAAAATTGGAAACCAGAGGAAGAAAAACTACTACCTCTCCACTCCATTGCTGCTTGCTCTTCTCTCTACAGCTTTGAACTAGTTAACAAACACTAGTTAACTCAGCACCCTGTGTGACAGACTTGCCCAGAGCTCCATGCTCTTAAGAACTACATCTTGGTAACTGACTTGATTATTTTCATTGACTGGGACGTCAGAAAGCCTTCCTTCTGCCAGCATCTTAGGACTGCAGGATAAATCTTGCATGGATATTCCTACATCTGACCTCATGAAATTAAAGACACATTTCAAGTACTGCAAAGAACAGATAGCATTCTTCTAACACAGGTTTCTGACACAGAAAAATAAAAGAGTGAAGGAACCAAAATCATCGAACACTATTTTTAAAAAGAAAACAAGAGCTATCAATTAAAAACACTATAACCATGAGAATATTCATGTGTGAAAGGCATGTTTGATCAGGCGTGCATACACAAGTATTTGCACACTCCAAAAGCTGCCACCTATTGTAAAGTCTCTTTATTCCCTCTCTGGCCAAAGCAACAGCAAAAGATATTTTCAAACTTACAGTGCACAGTATTAAAAATCTACCTCTATTGTTGTATCATTTCCAAGCATCTGCTATCTTAAAAGTCCTCTTGTGTATGTCTTCATTTAAGGGCTCCATGTTATGGCTAGAGAGATGGCTCAGCAGGCAAGAACACTTGCTGAGAATGCATGAGGGCCTGAGTATGAACACCCAGCAGCTATATAAAAAGCTAGCCATGTAAGTACCTAGAACCCCAGCATTGTGGGTGTGGAGACAGGAGAATTGCTGGAGCTTGCTGGCCACCAGCTTAGCTCTAGGTTCAGTGACAAACTATGTCTCAAGGGAAAAGGCTTAGTGATACAGCAGGACATCTGCTATACTTAACCCTCTGGCCCCTCGTGCATAAACAAGCACGTGCACCCGTGCATTCAACACATGTGCGTGCGCGCGCACACACGCACACACACACACGCACACACACACAAGCAGTACCTCCATGTTTATTTTTGTGGCTTTATATGTCTTGGGAGACTTTCTTCTCCTTGAAGGCAAGAACCTAGTAGTTCATGGTGTGATTTCCCATTATCCTCTGGTCCAGGAAGGCACACTGGGTGACTAAGCCTTCTGAATCTGGGTTGCCTACAGTCTTCTTTGCACACACTCTCTCCATTTGTATGTTCCTTCTTCATCTTGTGGATGGTCCCTGCTTACAGGCTCTATACAGTAAGCATTCCTTTCTCTTCCATTTTTATTGTTGATTCCTGTTGAAAACCCCTTGCGAATATTAGCATCTGTATTACCATTGGTGTGATGTCTGCTGTCCTATCCCTGGTTTCCTATCATGCTGCCTTATCCCAACATTCAGCTATTCTCTGTTGCTTTGTCATTTCTCTTTTTGTCCCTCAACATGCCTTAAGGAAAAAGGTTTATATATTTCATTGACCCATTCAACATTTTTTTTTTTGTTATCCCCAGTTGCCTAACCAGTAGACGAAAAGAGACATAATGGACACTCAGAAATGGCTATTGCTCAGACCAGTTACAATTTACAGTTTGGGTCTAATCTCTAGTTAAAGTTTTCTTGGACTATGGTAGGCAAATGAGTCTAGTTGTTATTTCTGTTACTTCCGTATTTGTCCAAAAATTTTACTTAGCATT
>NW_008332654.1:3515368-3561521 GCF_000622305.1 Nannospalax galili | reverse complement strand
TTAACTTTCATCCTTGATACTCTTCATTAAAACACACACAGAGAGAGAGAGAGAGAGAGAGAGAGAGAGAGAGAGAGAGAGAGAGAAGGGGTGAACTATACATGTGTATATGTGTATATGTAGTTTAAGCATATGTACCTCTGTATACATTGCACATAAATGTGTGTGTGTGTATAAATTATGTGTTCTGTTTTGTTGTTGATGCTGCTGTTATTGTTGTTTGAGACAGGGTCTCTTTGTAGCCCCAGCTGGCCTGGAACTTACTGTGTAGGCCAGACTGACCTTGAACTCACAACAATCTGCCTGTTTCTGCCTCCCAAGTGTTGTGGTTGAAGGCATGTGTCACTAAGCCTGGGCGTGTTTTGCCTTTTTGTGCTGTCACGTGCTATATTCTGTTGCAAGTCTTTGCCATTCCTCCATTGATCAGCTTCTGTATGCCTGTCTTTCTTGTCCTTCTGGCTCTTGACCACTATTTTCTGTATTCTGACTTCTTCAAGTTCCTCTGACTTACCATGCACCATATGATGTTCATGCTGTGTGCACATGCTTCAGAATCTATAAGGAATAGCTCCTAAGTCCAGCCTTCCCTTACATTCAGCTATCTAGTTCTGACTTTCAGGATTCAGCTTTAAGGTCACTTTCTCTAAGGATTTTTCCGATGCCACAGCCTAAGGAACTACAAGCTCCAGTGAAAGTCCTAACTTCTCAGTAATTAGTAAGATGTCATCTTCTTCCATGGCCCTGTCAGCAATGATGCTGGCATGTAGTCAGCTAATCCTAAGATAGAGGAGTAGATCTGTTTTGTTCACTTCCAATATTCCTGTGGCCACCACACTCCAGCCACAGATGAGGTACTTATTAAGGATTAGTGCTAATGGACCACTGGCTGGGCACTGCTGGGAACCCTGCATCTCCCAACTGACTCAAAGAATGGCTTTCTATGAAAAAATGGCTTTCTCTAATCTATTTAGGTACTTCAGTCTAGTTATGTTCACTTTTTAAAACTGAAGAACTTCCCATATATTAAATTTGATAAATCCCAATTCGTGTTTTGTTGCAAATTGCTTAATTGAAGAAATTCTGGTATGTTTTCTGTTTTTCTTTTCTAGAGCACCATAATTCCTTTAAGATGAATGACAAGTTTGCTCTGAATGTTTTCCAGGTTTGTGCCCATCTAAATATTTACTGGGAGATGTCATTTGTTTTCAAGGAACTTATTTAGAAATTAATTCTGAATGCATATTATGGCCTCATGATCCATTTGGACAATAGCAAGCTGGTTGCCTGGTTACTATTTAAAATGCGCTCATAAAATAGTGCTTGGTAATACCACTTTAATCCAGTGTTTACTGTACCTGGAAACTGCCTCAGTGTGTACTTCAAAGTATTTAGATAGAGTGTGGTTACTAATGACCAAAAGACACCACGGCTGGGTAAATAGGATTAGAGGCAAGACCAAGCTATTTCACTACTTATGACATGGATTTAAACACCAGAGTCAAATTGGCAAAATGGATGAAGTTCCTTTTATGTAGATGAGTGCTTTTCTTGCCTGGAATATTTATTTACTGGCCTCGTATCAGAGCTGCACAGTACTGTAGGAAATGCTGTCGTGCTTGGTTCTGCTCCTTATAACTTTCGGGAAGAAGAGCAGCAGCACAGTGAGGAAACCAGCATGGCACCGGCTGGGCGTGCAGGTGGATGGACAGGCGTGTGTGCGGATGCAGCTGCATCTCTCTGGCAGGCAGCTCCCTCTCCTCAGCTGTGTGCACAGCCCCGAAATAGACGCTTTCCCTTTCCTTCCTATCCCGACTCACCTGGAGCATAATGACACTTCCCCGTGCAAAAAAAGCACAGCTTTATTTTTATGCTCATAAAATCACCTGGTAATATTACAATGCCAAGGACTAAACGGAGATTTCTTCTCCAATGGACCCAACAAACAGGGCGTGCTTACCTTCTGTCAAGCTCTTGCTTTTTTGTTTATTTGTTTGTTTTTTTCCTTCCTAGTATAAACCACTAGAACTTATTCTTTATAACTAAGTAGAATTTTATGCCTGTTGACCATCTTTGTCTTAACCCCCCGGCTCTCCCTGGGTGGTGGTAACCACTACGCTAGTCTCTACATCCATGAAGCTAACTTTTAAAACTTACACATAAGTGAGGACATGTGCTATTTCTTTGTGTCCCATTAAAAATGATTTTTTAAAAAAAGAACTGAAGGGAATGTCTGTATTCGAAAACTGTTATAAATAAATAGATCTGTAAGACAATGAAGGACAGGTTTTTTTTCTTTATAACAGAGTTTAGCAGGTTGCTCATCTCCTCCGGGATCACAGCTGGGCATGACCCACCCCCCTGTTTGAGAGCAGCTCTTGGGTTGGATTCTGGCCAGTTTTATGTGGGTAGAAGAAATGTGTTCCATTCTCAGACCTGGCCAGCAAAGCTTGGACATTCTGCCCCCAGCCTGCAGGGACAATTTGTGATCTCAGAGTCTCTAAATGGAAGGAGCCCAAGTAAAGAATCCTGTTGACCACCAGGGGATGTGATGTGAAAGGTGCTAGGGTCTGGGGTGTTATGTGGAGCAGTTAACCTAACCTGACAATTGTGTACTTCTTAACCCTGTGACCTTGGCAGACTCATGAAAATGGCCACCATGAAAGCAAAACAGCTGTCAGCAATGATGCTGACAAGCAGTCTGAACGAGGAGGGCGGAGCTATAGCAGGGCTGCAGCCCTCATTAGCCTGACCTTGTCCTTTCCAAAGGCATGGGTGAGGAAAGGAATAGACAAGCTCTCCTTCCTGCCCTGCTTCCCAAATGCAATCTGGACACTGCACATGTTCTTACAAACCTTTGAACTCTTAAAAAACCAGGACACGCTGGTAATTTGGGGCTTGCTGTTCTAACGAGGCAACTCTATTCATCGCCTTCTCTTTCTTCTATAAGAGGAACAATTTCTTTAACGCTGAGGGTAGATCTAGTTGGCTTTGAGTTCTCAGGATCATCACAGTCAAAAATTGAGTCTTTATTGGATGTGTTCATTGCTCTTTGCTTGAGTCAAAACATATGTTCAGTAAACTAAAATAAAATCAAGTGTAGATTTGTTAAGAATTCATTTAATCTGCGATTGCAGCCTGGCAAGCCAGGTAAATCAAGCTGAAAAAAGAAAATCCACTTAGATAAGGCCTTTCCAGTTGAGGCCACACAGGAACATCTGCTTGCATGTCAGCTGTCAAATTTTTGAAGAAATGATTTATTTTCTTGGGAAGTACAAGCTTAGAAGAAGCATTCAGGTATTTGAAATAACCTTTCTTCTCCCTAGATAGCTTTGGCCTATCAGGTCCCAGAAAGGATGTAGAAATGTCCCCTTTTAGAACGGATATATTCAATGTCTTTCAATTAAGGGTGCCCTCATAAAGAAATCCTTGTTTTTTCTTATGATCCATATTATTCTAATAAATGCTTCTCAGGAGCAGCATAGATAACTGTCCTTCAGCACCTGTATTAGTGAAGCTTCCAAAATCAACTTCTAAACTTCAACTCTTAGACTGTGGACATAACTCAGTTAGTAAAGTGCTTGTTGTACAGGTATAAGAAGCTTAAATGTAATCCTAAGCACCCACATTTTATGTTTTTTTAAACCAGGTGTCATGCCACATGCTTGTAACAGGCAGGCTCCTGGCATCACTGACCAACAGCCTAACCTAATTTGTGAGCCACAGGTTGTCATGAGAGACCATTTCTCAAAAAGAAAGGTGGGTGGTTTCTGAGGCTTCTGGTCTCCATGTGCACCTGCACACATGCACCTCCCCCCTCCACACACACACAAGCATGCATATCCACCCATGAAAATAACAAGTTCTTTCCCCAAAAAATCAATTCTAAAAAAAAAAAGAAAATCTGAGAGTTAAAGGATAGAGAAAGTCAGAGATTAGAATCTAAACGGGTCTATAGAGGGAAGAGTAAGAATTTCAACTGCCGTCTGTGTGCACAGCTGTCCTGTTACTAACGCTTCCTCCCAGGAACATCTGCCCAGGGCCTCATCACACACCCAGGGTACAGACTGCAGGCTCAATAACGCATACTGTGATGTGGGATTATCCTTGTCTGCACTCTTTCCCCTCACCGTGGCTGGTTCCAAATGGAATTGGTGGTGGTCCAGAAACAAAGTGGACGCCATTCTGGGAAGTTGTAATAAAGGGATTAATAAACTATAGAGGCCTGTGAATGTTTTCCATGTTACATAGAACAGGACCAGACCCAGCTTTAATCAAAGTTAATCAACCCATCTGAAGCAGATCAGAGAGGAGATCCAGACTAGGCTGGATGCTAATACCACAAGGAGCACCAAGGGCCTTACTGGTAATAGGCATGAAGATTCTTCCTCCAATGTGAGAAATGTTCAACTGTGCAATGCCATATGTCTCCTGCAATCTGTGACATTGTGGATGGAGAGCTCTCTTGACCCCAGGCACATTGTTGAACATGGAGCAAAACTGGCAGTGCCAAAGGGGCAAAAGGCATTCTCTGTGCTTCTAAGAAATCAGAATAATTTTAGTAACAAAAGTGTTGGCAAATGAATACACTGCAGGGGGTGTGTTCCACTCTGATTAATCAAGTGTATTCCACACTGCTGGGTCAAAGAAGAGATTTTGAAATTTGAGAAAAATAGAGAAAACTCATATAAAGAGTTTAATTTTTTTTAAAAAGAAAAAAGAACACTGGTATAGTCAAATACTTAGCTTCTTTTTTTAAACTGATAGTTGGGGAGGCTATCTACTGCCCACACATAAAAATAGCCATTTATCAAATAATGTTTGAAACTTTTTTTCAAGGAGTTATGTTCAGAAATGGTGGCATGTGCCATTAAATATTTAGGGTGTCTACACTATGTATATAGCACATATTTCATTCTTTCTAAACAGTCTTGTTATAAAACTGTGTATAATGCTTAGTGTATTCAATATGAGATCAAAGAGTTGCATTTAGAGGTAAAAGGACATAACATAACTTTCCAAAGTAGTAAAATTAATTGGAGGAGGGGAAACTTTATAAAAGGCCCTGAAACCAGTGATCTAATATAGGATTCTGGAAATGCTTTCCAAAGTGGAAAAATATGGCAGCTCCCCCAAATGATCTGACAGGCAAATATTTATTTTAGTATCTATGTACTGGTACCTTATTACAGGGTCAAAACACTGGTGTTTAAAGAGGGCTTTGTTACATGTACTGTCAGGAAGGAAGGATTAGTTAATCTTCACAATCTTCTTATAAGGACAACTAGACAACAATGAAAAAATATTTTTAAATATTGCTCAGAGTTATTTGAAAACTAGTAAGATATGGGAAGACTATAGGGTCAAGATTTTGAAGAGGACAGACATTCTAAGTGCAAAAAAAAAAAAAAAAAACCTAGTGAATTTAGGGTCGCTTTTTCTAGCAGCATATGTCTATTCTGGGCTATATAACCATAGTGTTCTCAAGTACTCACGTAGAAATAGGGCGTGACTAGTGGCAACAGTAAAGACCATGGTTTTGGGTGAGAGTCTCAAAGATCTCAAGGCGTTAAAATGACATGAAGAATAAAGTTGAAATACAAACATGTTAAACAGGACTTTGAAGCCCATATTTGAACAACCTAAGTCTGAAAAAAAAAAAAATTACAGCAAAGTGTGACTGTATTGCCGATGTGCAGAGTCGCCTGTCAATAGTTGTCTGCAGGAGAAGACAGCACCAGGATAAGGCTAACTTTACCTCTACAGTGTTCTATATGCAATATTCTCCACTCACTCAAACTAGTCACACACTTAAACAGATAAGAAAATATGGGAAGAAATACAGACAATAGGCACCAATATGCCAAACTACAAATAAGGCCAAGAACGTAGATGATGTGCTATATATTTAAAGAGATAGATATTCTTGAGAAGTTCTACAAAGATCTGGAAACCATAGAAAAATGAACTATACAGAAATTAAGGACCTAATGGGAGTGACAGCACACTAGACACAACTAAAGACTTTGTAAATAAGCAAATCAAATCACAGAAGAAAATATCCAAACTGAGCAAGGTAGAGCAAAAAGAATATAAAATCCAAAAACAGGGCAGGAAACATAGCATAAGAAAGGCTAAAAGACATGAAATCAGAATCCCGGGAGGATAAATGGTGTATAAGTGATCAAATGGTGATAGCTGAGGGTTTTCCTAGACTGAAGAAAATATAAAATTATGTGTTTAAAAAATATGATGTGCCTCTAGAAGGATTTTGTAAAATCATATCTAGATAAGACTACTAAAATCTAATGGCAAAAAAAGAAACAAAAGAAAGAAAAAGAATAAATGATTAGACTGACAACCAACCTCCTTCTGATAAAGGAATTCAAAATCTACAAGAAATTTAATGCCTTTAAAGAAATAAATGACTGCTATTCCAGACCCAGTAACAATACCCATCAAAAATGAAGGTAATAGGAAGGTTCTTCCCTTTTATTTTCTTAGGTTACTGGTACCCTTTAAAATGTCTTTGATTTATTTATTATTATTTTGTGTGTAGGAGTGTTTTGTCTGCATGTTTGTAAGTGCACTCCTGTCATACAATGCTGGTGGAGGTCAAAAGATGACATTGGATCCCCTGGAACTGGGAACTGAGAACAGTTGTTAATCACCGTGTAGGTTCTGGGAATTGAACCTGGGTCCTCTGTAAGAACAGCTGGTGCACTTAACTGCTGAGCCATCTCTCCAGCCTCTAGTACTCTATTTTAATTAGCACATATTTATGAGGTACAATATGATCATTAGACATATGTACAATGCACAGTGATCAAACTAATTAGCATACTCATTACCTCAAATATTTATCATTGCAAAGCCTCTTTTCCAACTCTGAAATATGAAATATACAATACACAATTGCTAACTATTAAATAAGTCATAAACTCATTCATAACAGAAGTCAATACAAATATTAGTGAATTCATGATACATAGATGTACAAAAATTTACGTATGTGTATATTCAATCATAGTGAAATTCTATACAATGAACAGGCATCATGTGTAACAAAGTGATTAATCTTACAAACATGACATTGGAAAAAACAGGGCTCATATTGTTCTGAATGCCATTTCTATAAATTCAAGCAGTGGTGGTAGAACGCAGGAGACTGGTTTCTTCTGAGAACATTGAAGTGTCTAGGAAATTTCTGAGATACCGGAAAATTATATTCCTTGATCTGAGCATAATACTTTTGAAGTCAAGGGAAAAAGCCGGTTAAACACTCTGATTTCACTTGCCTTTCATTGCTTGTTTTTTTATCACCAGCTTTAGTGGTTAAGCAATGTATTCCCAGTAGGTGTGCTTTAGATAACATTTCTCACACATGAGTCACAAGGTAACAGATTCCTAGGTTGTTTTCAGAAACTTGGAGGTAGCTCAAACAGGCTGAAACCACCAACCCTTCACATATACTTGTGTGTGTCTGATGCCAGAGGGCTGAAAGTCCAGCCTTGGGGCCATTTTCCAAACAGATTTTCTCCACAGAGCTAAGGTTCTGGGTTACTTCACTTTTCCTTGCCTCCAGGCACCTCCCCCCCACACCTCAGGCAACTCTGCATCTTTGTCTCCTGCATACCCCAAAGGCAAGTTCTCCTGTGTCAACAAAATTAGCCCCTTTGTCCATAAACACTTTGGCAAAACTCACAGTTTGAGGGATTGGTCTGTTTCAGTAACACATTATGGTAATTAATTACACATGACTTTTATAAATTTGTGAACTTACTGATATTTGTGTTTCCTTGCCTAATAAATATTTTAGAACATAAATCATTGGTGAATTTTAAAAAGTTGATTTGATAGAAATAGGGTGTAGTCTAACAGTGCAAGAGTAACAGATAGGAAAGACGGACGGAAGTTGGGGAATAGGTACCACAGCATAGTTACTTGGGAGAATATGAAGCAGTAGTGTATTACAGCTTAGCAGAGCGCCCTACAGTTCACAATAGTTATACGGTTTATTTGAAGAAGTAGGAAATGTATTTGAAGGTTCCCAATACAAAGAAAGTTTCAATTTTTAAATAGATGGAAATACTAAGTACCCTAATGTTTGTTATACACTATCTGCATATATTACATAATCATGCTTTATATAAAAATAAATTCTAAAATAAAATTTATAAGAAATTTATTTCTACTGAGATAATCTTTCTGATTATGTGTTTCCTTGTTTCCAAAAAGGTGACAATATTAGTTTTAGAGTTTTTCTGTATTTAATGAGGTCATAAATGTTAGGTACTTAAAAGAAAATATAAGGTACCACTGGTATGTAGCACATACTTAAAAAGTAAAAGACGCATGTTCAGACTGGCTAAGTGTTTATCATACACATTGTTTGAGATCAGTTGCCTTCTCAGTGGTGCATTGGCCAAAGCTATTTCTTCTTCCAAGTAACAGTAGCAGATATGAACTATACTAAAAATATTTCCATAGTTAAATGCTCTATCTTAGACATTTACATCATAATTTCTTAGAGTAAATAAGGGTAGGGCATCACTAGGGTCATAGCTAAGGGTCTATTTTTTTTAAACGATAAGTTTGTTTTCAAACCACATCTATATCTCCTATCTATTGTATGAGCTTAGAAAGAGTGATGTTCTGAATTTCAATTTTCTCATATGTTAAATAAGAGACTGAAATTTGTAATCATTAAGTGAGGTAAAATGTGCTTACCACAAAGCAGAAGCCCTAAATTTTTAAGATTTTCATACACTATAATTTGACTTAGATGCCCTCCCATTACACACACACACACACACACACACACACACACACACACCGTGTGTGTGTATGCCAATTGAGTCTAATTTGTGTCTCCAAATGTCCTTCATTGTGGATTCATCCACTGGAATATGGTTAACCTATCAAGAATCCTGTGCTTGCAAGAGACTGTCTTTGTCCCTCCTAGCAGCCATCTGTTGTCACAATTTCCTTAGGTAGGGTTGGAGCTTCTTACCCACTTCCTCATGTCTATGCTGGGTGTTTATCTGCATGAGACTTGTGCATGCTATCAGTGTTGCTGTGAGTTATATGAATAACTTCCTAGCTGCCTGGAATATTCTGTTTCCTACCACCTTAGCTCTTATAACGTGCCCCCACTCCATTCAGGAATAAGCAGGCTGCAGCTTCTTGTTCTCTGTATGTTGGCAGTTGTGGGTTTCTGTGTTGATCACCATCTGTTGTATTACAAAACTTCTCTGGTGAGAGTTGTGAGATGCATTAATCTATGAATATAAGAATAAGTCATTAAGAACAATTTTATGCTGTAACTATTTAGTAGAAGAATAGTATTAAGTTCTTCCCTATGTCCTGTGACCTGTTTAACCTCAAGTTTCTAAGCCTGATATCAATGTCAGGGATGGGCTGTATCCTAGAAAGTAAACCTTAAATCCAATTAGAGAATGGTTGTCTATTTCCATAATACTTGTGCCACTATTGTACCAGTGGGCCATCCTTGCCAGGCCAGTCATTATTGTAGTTCACAAGATTCACAGATGGGTAAGGTTAATGATTATTTTTTCTTCTGGTAGCATGCATGCACCTTCCAGTACTATGAGTGATAGCCAGTAGAGATGAAGCTTTGAGGTCAGTACCAATTTGATTTCTCCTTGTTTGTTCTACTCCTCATGCATATAGTGTCTTCAGGAATAGGGTCTTAAACATCCAGTTCTGGTGAGTAACCAATAGCAGGGGAATGACCAGTATTGTTTGAGGGTCTATGGGACCCCTGAAAACCCAACATTTTTGTTTCATAATCATAGCATAAGAAAAAGAGTGAGACTTTTACCTCCTAAGATGAATATGATTCAAATCACTATCAGTTTTGAGTAAAAATTCTAAGTTTCAGCTGTGAATCACATAGTTTAGAAACTAATTTTAAAATAATCTTAAGTTCTATAATTGTATGATGAGTTCAATTATGAAATTCTCTACTAAAATAATTATCACTAAATTGAGGGTCGTATTACAGCCAGCTACTTCCTATAAACTTGGCTCTTAGTGGATCTCAGGAAGTCAGGCAAATTTTAATTTATTCATCCTACAAACTTTTCCTGTTGAACTGTCTGGATGCTTTGCTTTGAACACAAAGATAAATAAGATATGATCCATGACTGAGCAACTCACATTCAATTGAAGAAAAATAGCTAGATATTTATTAAGTCACTGACTGGAGATTTACTGACCATGGCTAGATGATGGATAGTCAAAGGTGAATGGTCTTGACGGCCTCTGCTCTTGGAGAGCATACAGTCTAAAAAGCATGATGAATTTCAATAACATGGCCTTGGTTTCAATATAAAGGGCAAGAGGACAAGACAGTGTACCTGCCTTGGTTTAAACTGTAGTCACAAAGAAGTAAGAGCTGAGCTGTGTACTGAAGAATAAGAGGAAGGACCATCCTGTACACAAGCATACACACCAGCAGGCTTGGGGAACTGCAAGTTATTCTCTGAGGCTATAGAGCCCTGGTGGATAGTGTTTTGGCTTGAATATGAAATGCTCTCTGAAAGCTCATGTGTTCAAGGTCCAGTTGTCAGCTGATGGGGATTCCTGGAGTTGACTGGACCATAAGGGCTCTGACTTCATCAGTGGGTTAATCCACTGACAAAGTCATTAACTGATGGCATTATCTAGAGGCTATGCAAACTTTGCGGGGGGGGGGTTAATTTGAGGAAGCCAGTCCTGGGAATGTACCTTTGAAGGGCGTATCTTGTCCACTGTCCATCTGTGTCTCTGTTTCCTGGCTGATATAAGGTGAGCAGCTTTGTGCCACTGTAAATTCCTCAGCATGATATTTTGCCTCATTGCAGGTCCAAAGCAATAGAGTCAGTCAAGCATCAGCTGAAATATCTGAAAACATGAGCCTAAATTTGCATTTCCTCCTTCAAATCACTTCTCTCACGTTACAGGAACAAAAAGCCTGAATAACAGATGGGATACAAGGAAGGAAGAAAAGGCTGAAGAATGAAGAAGGGACCAGGCAGCAAATAATCTTTACCACTGAACAACCCTCATTAGAGTTCATCCTTTATCAATGCACACTTCTTAGATAGGTTTGAGCAGAGCTGTTAGAGCAGTAACATTTATATTTTAGAAATAGATTCTCAATATGAAGGATGATCCCCAAGCAAGGACATTGTGCAGGGCAGAGAGTAGGGATGTATGTAAAAGACATTTCTGTTGCAGAGCCAAAATATTGTTTACTGTTTGAGGAAAAAGCTGGGTTTTTAGAAGTATGGGATATACAAGAGCAATGTATTTCCATTGACCTTAGACTAAACATAAAAAGATGTCATTGAGGTCAAAGATCAAATCTCTGTAGATTCAGATACAAATCCATGCCCTTACCTGATAAATAAAAATATCTTTAGTTTAACCTAAGTGATGCTAATGATCTCACATTTCTAATGAATATTTGACAAATCCCTCAGAGAACGGATCAATTCTGGATCCCCTCTAGAGAATGTGCCTTTTGTCCCCCACAAGTAGCTCTGAGAATACCAACTGCCCCTCACACTGTCCCCCCAGCCAAAATGTTCCAGCTTGTTTCTAAATTTGTCCCCCATCTTTACTACTAACCACAAAACAGTTTCCCCAGAACAATTTCATATATCTGGAATTAAAATAAAGCCTATACTTCTAAAATTTTGAAGAGCTGAGCATGTTGAAGATGTGTGACTTCTATGATCTCTCCCTCCTCCCTGCAACCAATTGCTAGTTTAAAAGTCTTTAAACATTTAACCTCCTTTGGAGGTCTTATTTTATAAAACCAGTACTTCTATCATTCTGATGTGACACTGTTTCTTTATTCAGAAGCCAAATAGCTCTTCCTCCTAACATACCTATAATTTCTTTGGTTCTATCATGATCTCACTGAGAGTGTCTCTTACATGTTTTATAGCTTTCTAAGGCCTTCAGTATAGCACAAAGCACATACTCTGGCTATTTCATATATGTTCTAGTTTGATCTCTATTGCTGTGATAAAATACTCTGATCAAAACCAACTTGAGGAAAGGGTTTATTTTGCTTACAGCTCACAGCCCATTATCAAACAACATTGAAGCAGGAATTCAAGTCAAGAACCTGGAGGCAGGAACTGAAGCTCAGGCCATGGAGGAACACTGCTCACTGGTTGGTGCCTCTGGCTTGTGTTCAGCCTGCTTTCTTATACAAGCTAGGCTCAACTACACAGGGATGGCACCACCCACATTGGACTGGGTCCTCCCACACAACTCAACAATCAAGAAAATGCCTCACAAACATGCTCGCAGACCAATCTGATTTAGGAAATTCCTCATGTAAGTTTCCCTCTTACCAGGTATGTCAAGTTGATAACTGAAGCTATCTAGCACACTATACTGTTCTAAGTAATAACAACTAGTATATTTTTAACAGGCCAAAAATTAAACTTATACTATAAGCCTTGGATGTGCTAAAATGTTGCTAACTTACTTAGAAAGTACTTAACACACTTCACAAAATCAGCTCTCGTAACTGGTAGTTGATATAGTCTCCAAATTATAATAGGCAAATAAGTTTGATTCATGGAAAAGGAGAGGGGAATAAGTTATGTTTTGATACTGCAGGTGATAACACTATTGGGTTC
Source organism: Nannospalax galili (assembly GCF_000622305.1). NCBI lineage: Eukaryota > Metazoa > Chordata > Mammalia > Rodentia > Spalacidae > Nannospalax > Nannospalax galili. Next base: position 3,548,859 of record NW_008332654.1, on the reverse strand, counting down.
CGTGCCCTGATACTATTGAACTTCATGGTTTGCCAAAGAAAGAAATGAAAGCCACAAATCCCGTAGTGCTCCCTTATGTCCTCTTAGGGTGATAATTTCATATTCATCAGGTGGCCAAGCTGAACTGTACAGACAGACACAGAGTTCATAAAATGAACTGGAAACAAACATCTGCTCAGTGAACCTTGTGACAAGGCTATCTTTCAGAGGTATTCCACAGTGTTTTATAAATTATTATTGAAGCATCCTACCAAACTAAGGAGAGACAAAGGTGATTTGGGGGAATCAACCAGTCTGTCCTCTTAATATTAAGGACCGTTATGAAATCTACTGTAGTTTTGGTATACATGAAACCTTTCAGTCTGTATGAGGTTAATCTCTTTGTGGATGACTAATGGGTTATGAAGGGCTCCTCACCAAACACTGATTGTGTCTTATATTGAGACATTTATGGACATTTCAGTCCAACTGAGTATTAAAACAGATCTATATCTCACACTGAAAGCTTTGTCAGCAATAACTAAAGCAAGAATTAGTTCAGAAGAGTGCTGATGTGTCAACTGGTTCACTTCTGGGTACTAGAGTTTATTAAATAAGCCACGATGTTTCAAATACAACCTCAAGTCTACTCTGAATTTACTAGTTGGAATTGGCTTAAACATTATTCATGAAAAAAAAAATTAATGGCTCAGGGGGTTAGAGCACCTGCTGGGCAAGGAAGATGACCTGAGTTTGATCCCCAGCACCCATGAAAAGCTGGGCATGACCATATGTGCCGGTAACCCTAGTATTGGGGGGTGGACATAGACAGATCCCAGGTGCTCTGAGGACAGCCAGCGTAGCAGGACTTGGTAGGCATCTATTTCCTTTTGGGTTTCTGTTTTTGAAAACAAGGTCAAGCCTCTAAGCCTCAGGGAACTTTGCAGAAGATGGAGTAGAAACAAAGAAAAAAGTGCAAGAGGGCTGTGAAATGCCATTTGTGCATGACATAGCCACTGCACTCTTGAATTCACACCTACTGCACACGGCTACCTGTACTGAGCCTACACAGACTGACCCTGTCAGCAATCAGTTATGGACAGGGAGGGACTCAGGGGGCCCTGGCCATTCCTGCTGAACTTTTGGCTTCTGGAAGATACTGGGAGACAGGGAGTCGGGGAGTCATTGTCTTCAGTTGTGTACCCACTGGTGAGCCCAGCAAGCTCCAGGGAATAATGTCAAAGCCTTGGCTACACGGACTGATTAAGCTTAGTGTGTCACAAAACATAACAAAAAATGCGTGAATGTGAGATAGACATTTGTACGTGGGAGAGGGGTCCGCAGGAGTGGGAGGTGAGAGTCATTAGAATGCATTTTTACGTATTTACAAAAATGTCAGAGGCTATGGTTAAGACTGAGAAAGACATCTTAAAGTCATTTCCATGCCTCCACATGCTTGATTGTGCATCTGCATACCTGTCTACAAACACACACACACACAGACAGACACACACACATCCCACAGTACATGAAAAAATGCCCTAAACAACTATATATTAATCAAATCTTATTATTTTGTGGGTGATAAAGGTTATGGGAATATTAAGGATGAAGCAGTTACTAAAAAGGGATTTGTGGGAAGAGTCTACATTGGACTCAGCTGTTCTGAGATTTCCATTCAAGGTGTGTCTTGATGAAAAGTGTTAACCTGGTGGGTTCCAACAGGTTCCACAGACAGTAGGTAAAGCTGTCTAGCCTGTAAAAAAACCAAAGCAAATGCTCTTAAACCTAAATATGAAGCCGTTTTCTCAATTATAACATGGAAAACCAACTTACTGACAGGAATGACAACTAGGTGGTCACTTTGATTAATACTAATAATGTGAACAAAGCTGGCGCTGTGCCAATGCAAGTTCTCCACATTCTCAATCATTTCCGTGCTGTGTAAATGAATTCAGCATAGATTTGTGCACTCTTCAAAGAGTATGGCTATGAATTTAACTCAGTAGCACCCCCCAGTCTCGCACAAAACAGTATGATGCCCAGCTCTTTCTTTCTCTTTGAGGAGGCCTAGAAGCTAGTCCATACTGGTTGATTGCCTAGAAGAGAAAGGATGATTGTTTTTCCACAGGGTGGACATGGAACTCATTCTACAAATCTCAAATGCAAGGGTTTCATTACCATTTCTTGGCAGTATTTGAGTCTCCTTAAATATCCTTTCTCTTTCTTAAGTGAGAAATGACAGTAACATTAAGACCTATAGCTCAGAAGCGGCATCTGCTTTTACTATATTTTAAAAGATCATCTTGGAAGTAATGATGTGACTGCTGAGTTCGTGCATTTACATTGGCTTACATTGTACACAAGATCCTGTTTCTAAAGCTCTTGACTGTTTATAAAACTCTTTTGCATTTATTATCTTGTTAGGCCTGCATATTTACTCTTTGAGGTAACTATCACTGTCTGTATTTAACAGATGAAGAAAAGAAAGCTCGGGAGATTAAGTGACCTGCCTAACCGCAGGCAGCTGGCAGCAGAAACGGAATCATAGGTTCTCACTCCTCGCATGTTTTTTTTTCTAAAATCACATTAGAATATCTACTGAAATGGAGTGAATACTTGTCCTGTGGAGCGTTTCTGAAATTTCAGAAGTCAATTCACAAAATGCTAAAGCAGCAGTCTGAGAAACAGGTGTAAGCCGTGAGAACTCAGTCAGACTTCTCAATGAATAGATCCTGTCGTAGAATTTAGTCAGTCCCATTTCTGAGCCTCTTGCTCTTCCCTCCATGATAGTGTACTGGCAGTGAAATGGGTGAGGTGTCCAGGGCACTGCCTGGGTGATGGAGAGTTGGCCATCTTCATGTACTGAATACAGAATTCTTCTCAGTGAGATCAAGAAAACTAAAGCAAATAGAACCTACAGAGAAATGAAAGCGAATTTCTACAGTAATGGAAAAAGATGAAGGTCATCAGGATGAAGCCAGATTCCCAAGGGCCATCCAGTGGTGTGACCTGTAATGTAAATACTTTTCTGACCAGTACCACTCAACTGGAATAATCCTCTCTTTGGGGCTATAAATGATCAAGTGCTGTAACTGTGAGAGCTGGGACCAGGGGGTAAAGCAAGCAAAAGGAATTTGTTTACATGAACTAACCCCCCAAAGTCCTAAACTATACCTCAAAAATAATCATTTAAACTGTGTCACAGAAAGAATTTGTAAACAAACATATTACAGTTATTTAAATGAGAGAGTTAAGTGAGGCAAGGACAGGCATTAAATTATAAGCAGTAAGTAGTGGCTTACTACAAATCTCACTAATGGTATCAGATTTTCCATTCCAAAGACAAGTTTCATGCAAGGATAAACCAACCACCCACTAATTCCTTCAAACCTCAGAAGTCTATGTTTCTTAGAAGATGCAGTCCATCTCTACTATGTACAGAACCCATATAATCAGATTTGCATGCATACTTGCGAAAATGTTTTGTAACTTCAAATCAATGACACTCTTACAGTTTTCCACAGATTTGTGGAGTGGTAAAATCCTATAATGCTTCACTGTGCACATTCCCAGAGGTTCTGCCCTAAAAAACACGTCACTATTTCTTATTTTTCATATTTTTGCATTCTGGGTTGGAGTTTTGCCTTTTGTCTTTTCTCCTTAGCACAAGAATATTGTGATCTAATAGAAAAAAAAGTTAAATGTAGTTATCATAGGTGTGACTTAATGAATCAACAAGATATATAAAATGGGTGGTTTTATACAGAAAAACTCATAAAACAAGGTTCTGAGTTGATTACCTTTAGTCCTGTTTCCCCTAGGGGATTGGGTTTTTGCTTTTATAAAACTTGCTAATTAACAGGCTCTGCAGCTTTATTGAACATGTAACCACAATAAATAACAAGATTCAAGTATAGTTTGGTTTCTAGTATCCAGAATTATCAATCAAATAAAACTCAAGAGGAAAAAATATGTTACTCCTTAGCACCACAGACGTTGAAGCTACGAACCCCAAATTTTGGATGCCATAACAAGTTTTGGATCAAGCATATTTTAATGTTTTCAGGAACATAGCCTTCCTTTCGATAGAAACATAATGGTTAAGTAATCAAATGACTAAAATATTTCACAATGCTCTGGAGGAATAAAGTTAATAGATAAAATTGAGCTTCATTGAACATGGCAGAGCTATGGCTTAAAAAGGAGTATGTATTATAATAGTTGTTATTATCAAAATGTAGACCCCAAATGAGTAGTTTTGAAGTATGTTAATTTTTATCACTGGATAATAATAGGACTTTGTATCTCTCCTTGTAGTTTTAAACCTTGTTTCTGTAGTAGATCACTGATCCTCTGCAAGGTACACAGGTACTTGGGTAGCTCTATCACAATACAGCAGATGAAAACAAAGCCATTTGATGGATACATGACTTGCCTGTGGTAAAAGCTACCATCATGGTATTTTTAGGATCTAAAGTCAGAAGAATTTGGTGAGTGTCATACATATCTTCCCGTGTTGCTATATCAGGCTTTTTTAGCCTTGAGGAAACTTCTTTTTTTGTAAAATTTCTATTGAATTTTTGTGTATTTCATACAGAACGTCTTAATCATCTTTACACCCTCTTCCCCACTGGCACCCTCCTATAGCTGTTCCTCATCCAGCAGTGTTCAGCTGCCAATAGTTGTTTAGCTAAGATTGGGGCCTGCTGCCTGTTTCCCCAGTTCTATGCTGGGTTTTTGGCTGCTTGAGTTTGCATGGGCCTTGTGCATGCTGACACTATTGCTGTAGGTTCACATGAGCAAGGTCCCAGTAGTATGTAGGACTATTTCCGTATGGTCTTGCACCTCCACAATTTTTCAGTCTCCTTTTTTGTAATAGTCCCTGAGCCCTGGTTGGGTATAGTTTAATATAGGAGCCCTGTCCAAGGACCAATACTCTGCAGACTCTTATTCTCTGCAGACTCAAATCTGGCCATTTGAGTCCTTTTTTGTTCATGGCCCTCTGTTGTATGAGGGAGCTTCATTGACTAGAGTTGAGAGATGGATTAGTATTCCCTAGAGCCTTTGTTCCACTATGTTCTGTGAGCCTTAGGTGTAGAGGTTGCATTGGAGATGTGTCACTTAGGGTTGGGCAATTCACAAACAATGTCTGTGCATGACAAGTTGTGGAACTCTGTAATAGTCTCTATCTATTGCAGAAGATACTTCTTGCTGTTGAGTGGTGACTGGCATAATTGTCTATAAATATAAGGATTCATAATTTTCACATAGTAAGAAATTACATTTGTTTAGGGATGTGACAGCTTTGGGTTTTTCTCTAAAATCTAAGACCTCTTCAGCCATGTGTATTTGACTATGTTTACAGCACCACATACGAGTTTCCTCCCACTGAGTGGGCTTTAGTCCAACTAGGTAGCTGTTGATTGCCCCCAAGATAGAAGTATTACTACTGCCCTAATGTAGTTTGCTGTGCTTTACATTGTTGTGGTTATTTGGACTTAAAGCTAGGGTTGGACCATCAATTGATGTTTTCCCTTAGCAGCTTACATAGTGCTCTCCAAAACTATGAAAGCTAACCTTTAGGGGAGGTGACTTCCAGGTCAGTTCCAGCTCCAATTTCTCCAAATCCTGTGTCCAAAGTATGCTCTGTCTTTAGCAAAAGAGTTTTGCCTTCAAATTCTAGGAGGCAATCAGGGGCTGTGGCAATAGCCCATATCATTTTGAGAGTCTCTCTCTTTTTTTTTTTTTTTTTTTTTTTTGGTCTTTTTGAGACAGGGTCTCCCTGTAGCCCCAGCTGGCCTGGATTTGCTATGGAGACCAGGCTGGCCTCGAACTCACAGAGACCTGCCTGCCTCTGCCTTCCGAGTGCTGGGATTAAAGGCATGTGCCACCATACTCAGTGAGAGTCTATCTTTTAAAAAAAATAAGTTATTGAGATTTCATGCATGCATATAAGGTGTTTTGATCAAATCCATGCCCACTCCCTCCCCTCCAGCTCCTCCCATATCTCTGCATCACATTTTTCTGATAACCATGTACTATTTCTTCTATTTATTTTTTAATGGGGCTTTTGGCTATTGTAACATTCCCTCCTCTGAAGAGGTAACTCTAAAATCTTTTAAGGATTAGATAAAAGCTCCCAAATACCTTCGAAATTTTTAGCCTTTGGAACGGAGTACGTTGGTAAGAGGCCCAAGGACATTGTGAGTTTTAGCCAAGAAACTACTTTCCTTTGGGGTCTTTTTACCCTAACTGCCCAGGCAATTCTTACATCCTAGTCATATAACACCATCCTCTAGAGAGGTTACCCAACTTGTGGATAGGGAATCAGAATTTAGACTGCTCTAGCTTCTTCCATGCTGAACAGGCACACAGAGTGAGGCAATTAGAGTACCCCTTCAGTGAGTCTATCTAAAACACTCCCAAATTACATAACTCTTATGTCTAGGGGGAAAAGAAAGTCTTTGACTGGTCAATAGGAGATGTGAAAGAAAAGTAAAGGCAAGAGTAATTAGCATTACAAGTTCTAGACAGGGAACTAGAAAAGTCAGAACAGGGCAATTTTCAAATGTTCGTGTGAGAGTCTACTGGAATTTCATGACAAGGGTTTCCAAAAGCATCCCTCTTGGGTTCCTCCTCATTTTTCTTTTGTCTTCCAAGGCTGGACACTAGAGGGATAGATTCAGGATTTTTCTTTCAGGTATTTCGATAGCTGTTAGAGTGGCTAGAATCACTGTCAGTTCCTTCTCAAAGGCTTCTAGATGGGGCGGGGGGCAAATTTATCCATCATTTTAGAAAAATAGCTGGTTGTCTCCCTTAGCTACAGGTGGGCACTATAGTATTGCAGACCAGTATTTGAAATCTTACATCTGAGCAGCACTTTCTGGTTAGGAACAAAATCATCAATGAGAATTAAAGGTCTAAATCACTTTTTATATGGACTTAAGCCTGATGTCTGGAAGCGTAATCCCCTGAACGCTTAAAGAAATATACTGATGACTTTACTCTTTGGTTATACTTTCCTTTTGGATGTTTAAGACTATAGAGTTGGCCCAAATAAATCAATTTATATATACACTTAAGGTTGTTTGAGGAACTGTTCCTCAGGGGTCACATGGGCTTGGGAAGAGTCCCTGGCTTCTTTCTTTTACCAGTTCCTTCTATGTGAAGATAAGTCAAAGGTCCTGCTCAACCATGCCTGGCTTCACTTGGAAGCATGGATGAGGATATTTCCTCTGAATTGACCCTCCTCTTTGTAGACTGGACATTGGTTCAAGTCCATCTCATGTGGTCTCCATGGCCTCCCTGAACAGGAGGACAGGTGACTCATCACAGTTACAGGACATCTTGAGAGATGCTCCATAGTCCCCTGGAATTTAGTCGACCTTGGAGGGCAAGAGGCAGAAACTGTCCTTTAAGTCCTTTCTGACCAGATTAGTATAGGTCTCAAAGTATGGCTGTTAAACATCCAATAAAGTTAGTTCCACCAGTCTGGTACTTTTAATTATCATGTCCTTTATAGATAAAGCTTGCATAAAAAACCAAATATTCTTAGGTAAACCTTGACTAGATATATATTTCGTTCCTTAAACTAGCTGACTAAACTATGACCTTAGAAATTTTAAGATTATGTGTATATTAGTTTTGTCTTATCCTTTATATATCATAACAAACCTACACAGACCTTCATCACTTGCTTAGGCTTTCTCATTTTTTCTTTCTATTTGGGAAAATATCTCCATCCTGTATCCTTTCTCCACATCCTTGCTAACATTTGGTGTCATTTGTTCTCTTGATCTTAGCCAGTCTGATAGGGGTAAAGTGATACCTTAGGGTGGTTTTAATTTGCATTTCCCCAATGTAATGATGTTGAACACTTTTTGAGATATTTCTTGGGCATCTTTATTTCTTCCTTTGAAAACTCTCTGCTTAGCTCTTTAGCTTATCTTTTAATTGGATCATTTGGTTTCTTGATTCTTTGGTTTTTGAGTTCTTTATATATTCTGGATTTTAAACCTCTGTCAGGTATATCACTGGTGAAGATTTTTTTCCCATTCTGTGGGTTTTCTCTTCACTTTTTTGATTGTTTCTTTTACTGTACAGACAATTTTAGTTTAATGAGATCCCACTTGTTGATTGCCAACTTAATTCTGGAGCAACTTCTGTCTGATTTAGAAAGTCCTTTCCTACATCTTTATCTTGTAAGTTACTGCCAGTATTTTCTTCTAGTAGTTTCAGAGTTTCCTGTTTCACATCGAGGTCTTTGATCCATTTGGAGTTGACTTTTGTGCAAGGTGAAAGATAAGGATCTAGTTTCATTCTTCTACAGGTAGAGATCCAGTTTTGCCAGCACCATTTCTTAAAGATGCTGTCTTTCTTCCATTCTGTGTTCTTGGTGCCTTTGTCAAATATCAGGTGGCTGAAATTGCATGTACTCTGGTTTCTGTCTTCAATGATGTTCCTTTGATACATGTTTCTATTTTTGTGCCAGTATCATGCTGTTTTAATGACTATAGCTCTGTAGTAAAATTTGAGACCTGGTAAACTAATCCCTCCAGCATTGTTCTTTGCGCTCAAGGTTGCTTTGGGTATCTGGGGTCTTTTGTGCTTCCATACAAATTTAAGGATTTCTTTTCTAATTTTGTGAAGTATGTCATGGGGATTTTGTCTGAAACTGCATTGAATCTATATATTGCTTCTGATAGGATGGTCATTTTCATAATATTAACTTTTCTAATGCATTAGCATGGGAGGTCCTTCCATCTCCTAATGTCTTCCGAAATCTCTTTCTTTAACCATTTAAAATTTTCATTGCAGACATCTTTGGTGTCTTCAGTCAGATTTATTCCACGATGTTTTATTTTTCACAGCAATTGTGAATGGGAATATTTCCCTGTATTCTTTCTCCAATTGCTTGTTATTAGTATACAAAAAGTCTACTGATTTTTGTAGATTGATTTTATAACCTGCCACTATACTGAAAATGTTGATCAATTCTGGGAGTTTTCTGGTGGAACTTTTGGGATCTCTTAGGTATAGTATCATATCATCTGCAAAAAGAGATAGTTTGACCTCTTCTTTTCTGGTTAGTACTCCTTTAGTTTCCTTCTCCTGTCTTATTGCTCTAGCAAGAGTTTCAGGCACTATGTTGAAAAGGAGTGGAGATAGTGGACAGCCTTGTCTGATTCCTGATTTTAATGAGAATGCTTCCAGTTTTTCTCCAGTTAGAATGATGTTGGCTGTGGGTTTGTTGTATATAGTTTAATAATGTTGAGGTATGTTCCCTCCAGTCCAATTCCCTCTAGGATTTTGAACATAAATACATGCTGAATTTTGTCAAAAGCCTTTTCTACATCTATTGAAATGATGATGTGGTTTTTGTCATTGAGGTCATTTATATGATTAATGACATTTATTGACTTGCATATATCGAACCAGCACTGCATCTCTGGGATAAAGCCTACTTGATCGTGACGACCTTTTTGATGTGTGTCAGTATGCAGTTTGCAAGTATTTTGTTGAGAATTTTTGCATCTATGTTCATTAAAGAGCATCTATATTCATTAAGGATATTTGCATCTATGTTCATTAAGGATATGGGTCTTTACCCAGTTTGGGTATTAGAGTGATGCTGGCTTCATAGAAGAAATTTGGGAGTTCTCCCTCTGTTTCTATCATTTTGAATAATTTAAATCATATTGGTTGGAGGTCTCCTTTAAATATCTGGTAGAATTCTGCTATAAATCCATCTAGGCCTGGGCTTTCTTTAGTTGGGAGGCTTTGTATTACTTTTTCAATTTATTTTATATGTTATGGGCCTGTATAAAATGTTGATCCCTTCTTGTTTTTACTTTGGTGGTTCCCATGAATTTAGATATCCACCCATTTCTTTTAGGTTTTCAGATTTAGTAGTGTAGAGGCTTTAAAAATATTCCCTTATAATATTCTGGATATTTTGGTGTTTGTTGTGATGTTTCCCCTTTCATCTCTGATTTTGTTGATTTGGATGCTCTTTCTTTTCTTTGGTTAACTGGGCTAAGAGTCTATCTTGTTTAGCTTTTCATAGAAACAGCTCTTAGATTCATTGATTCTTTGTATTGTTTTCCTTGTTTCTATTTCATTAATTTCTGCTACAATTTTTATTATTTCTTCTCTTCTGTTTGGTTTGGGTTTCATTTGTTCTTACCTTTCCAGTATCTTGGGTTGTAGTGTTAGGTCATTTATTTGGGGTCTTTCTAACTTTAATGTAGGCACTTAGAGCTATAAACTTCCCTCCTAGGACTGCTTTTAAAGTGTCCCAGAGGTTGTGTTGTGTTGTATTGTCTCTTTCGTTGAATTCCAGGAATTCTTTTGTTTCTTTCTTAATTTCTCCCTTGACCCACTGGTAGTTTAGCAGTGTGTTGTTCAGTCACCATGAGTTCATGTAGTGACTAGGGCTTTGTCCAATGTTGATTTTGAGGTTTATTGCATTGTGGTCTGATAAAATGCATGGGAGTATTTCAATTTTTTTTTGTATTTGTTGAGGTTTGTTTTGTGGCCCGTGTGTGATCAGTTTTTGAAAAGGTTCCATGGGGTGCTAAGTAGAACATGTGTTCTTTGCTGCTTGAGTGGAATATTCAAAAGATGTCTGTTAGGTCTATTTGATGTATGGCATCATTTTATTCAGACATCTCTCTGTTTATTCTTTGTCCAATTGACTTGTCTAATGGAGACAGTGGGGTATTGAAGTCCTCTACTATTACTGAGTTGGGATTAATCTGTGCCCTAAAGTCCTGTAGTGCTGTTTTTATGACTTTGGGTGCACCATAGTTTGGTGCATATATGTTAAGGATTGTAATATATTCTTGCTAAATTGTTCCTTTGACCAGAATGAAGTGACCCTCCTTATCTCTTCTGATTAGTTTTATTTTGAAGTCTATTTTGTCAGATATTAGAATTGCAATCCCTGCTTGTTTCATAATGCCATTTCCTTGGAATATTCTTTTCCATCTTTTTACCTTAAGGGAGTGCCTGTCTTGAAGGTGAGATGGGTTTCTTGCGGACAGCAAAGAGATGGATTTTGTTTCTTAGTTCATTTGCTTAGCCTTTTGACTGGGGAGTTCAATCCATTGATATTTAAGGTTACTATTGAAAGGTGTGTATTGGTTGTCATCACTTTGGTTGCTCTTTGTGTTCTCTGTCTAATTTTGTGTTTCCTTGGTCATACCTTTATTCATTTTCTTTCGCTGCCCCTGAGGTATAGTTATTTCTCTCTCTGCTCTCTGTATTGGTTCAAGTATTCCTTGAAGGGCTGGTTTTGTGGACACGTATTCTTTCAGCCTATTCATGTCATGGAAGAATTTTCTTTCCCCCTCAACTATAATAAACATTTTTGCTGGATAAAGTATTCTTGGCTGGCATCTACTGTCACATAGAACTGGAAATACCTCGGTCCAGGCTCTTCTGGTTTTCATGGTTTGCATTGATAAGTCAGCTATAATTCTGATGGGCTTTCCTTTGTATGTGACTTGTTTTTCTTTTGCTGCTTTCAGTATTCTCTCTTTGTTCTGTACATTTAGTGTTTTTACTATGATATGTCATGGGGAGTTTCTTTTCTGATCCTGTCTATTTGGTGTTCTATGTGTTTCCTGTATTTGTATGTGGATGTCTTTCCTTAGTTTTGGGAAATTCTCTTCTACAATCCCATTTAAGATCTGGTCAATATCATTAACCTGAAATTATTCTACTTCCTCTATTCCTATGATCCGTAGATTTGGTCTTTTCATGGTGTCCCACAACTCTTGCATATTCCATTCCTGTGTTTTTAAAATTTTTCCATACTCTTTGCTTGAGTGGTCCAATTCTTCAACTATATCCTCCAATGTTGCTATTCTGTTTTCCATTTCATTCATTCTAGTGGTGAGGCTTTCCCCTATTGTTTCAAGTTGGCCTATTGAGTTTTGCACTTCCTTCTTCATTTCTGCCTGATTTTCTTCAATGTTTCTATCTCTTTTGTGAGTTCATTCAGAAGTTTATCCCTATCTTCTTTTAGTTCTTTGTTTGTTCATGTGTTCTTTAAATTCATTGAATTCCTTGATCATGTTTATGATTGTTCTTTTAAATTCAGGGTCCTGGGTTATCTCTAGCAGGCTCTCCTTGTAAAATTCTTCTATGGGACTGGTGGAGTTTGGTGGAGGTATAGTGTTTTGGCTTTCCATTTTATTATTCTTTCATTGTGGTTTTGGCATGTGAATTTCTTTTGTTGTTTATGATTCTGATATGAGAATTAAGTTGAAGTATGCTTCTGTTTGTATTATTGGGTTGCCTAGGTCCTTTCCTTATTGGTTATGTTAAGCTGGTTGGTACAGGATTCAGGTTCTCTCAGTATTTTGGAGGGAACTGATGACTTCAGATTAGCTATTCATGAGCACCCACTGAAGCCCAAGTCAGGTTTCAGTCAGGTATACTCAGGCTTCCTTCTAAGGTTTGGATCCTACCATGTGGAGGCAGGATCCAGGTGCTCTCAGGCAGCCCCCTGCATTCTCAGCCCCTATGCCAGAGGGAGTCCAGAACCCGGCACTCTCTGGCAGTCTGCTGAGATCACCAAGAGTCTCTTGTACTACCCTAGCCAACAGCTCAATTCCTGCCTGGCACTGTTACTTGTTATGTAGCCTTTGGCTATACACATGGACTCATGTAGAGATAGTGTGTTATAATTTTTCAGTAGGTTTTTGAACTATTATGATTCCCTCTTGTTTTTTACAGTAAGTAGCCATTATTTATCTTTCCTCTCCCTCTCTAACACTTCCTCCACTGTAACATACATTATCAATCCTTCAACAAAGCCAAATCCAAAGACCATTGAAAACTACTCTAAATGGGGGCATGAAATATAATGACATATATGTCATAATAAAAATGTCATAATGAAAGCCAGTACTTTGTATCCTAAATAAAACAATTAACTTTAAAAAATGAGATTGGGAAATGGCTCAGTGAGTAAAGCGCTTGCTGAACAAGCATGAGGACTTGAATTGGAAGCCCCAGCATCCATCTAAAACCCAGTATGACAGCATGTGTTTGTTGCCCTACTGTTGAGTAGGAGGAGAAATGCAGCTCCAGGGGGTTCTATGCCAGCCATTCAAACCAAAACAGGGAGCTGTAGGTTCAGTGAGAGACTCTGACTCAAAAAGATGAGGTGTTGGCACTAGAGAGATAGGTCAGTGATTAAGAGCACTGACTGTTCTTATAGAGGACTTGGGTTCAAATCCCAGAACTCATGTGGCAGCTATCTGTCCATAACTCTAGTTCCAGAGACTCTGACATCATCTTCTGTCCTCTGTGGGCACTGCATGACAGGGGTGCACTTAGAGACATGCAGGCATATTACTTACACACATAAAATAAAATAAATAAATTTTAAAATTTTTTAATGAGGTAGAGAGTGGTAGAGGAAAATATTCAGTGTGGACCTATTGCCTAGCATGGACGAATGCACCTACACACATGACCATACACATAAATCATGCACAACACACAAAACATATATGAATAAATAATTCAAATTAAAATATGCTCTAAATAGATGGTGGTTGCTTTCTATCTTAAATTCCATGTACTTACGTTTGAAATACTGTTTTTCAAATAAAGACACTTTACATTTACTTCTGACTTAGAAATGCTGTATAAAAAATCTGCAACAGAAGTATGTACTGCACTCTGTGCCACGTGACTGCCTTCTTGCTAAAGTTTAGAAAATCAAGAAGTCTGGTTTTGCCAAAGAATATTCATTTTTATTCAGACTGAACAGATAAGTGACTTCAAGGTAAGAAGTGGGTATAACAAGAAATGGTATTTTAAAAATCTTGCTATCAGAGATGGAGAAAGTTGGCTCCCAGAACCCAAATCAGAAGACTCACAACTGCCTGTAACTCCAGCTGAAGGGATCTGATGCCCTCATGCCTCCGTGGAAACCTCCCCAACACATACTCATACACACAAATATAAATAAACTTTTAAAACTCTTGCCATTTTAGATTAAAAATGGATAGCTGTGTTGGTGTGGGAGTCACAGTGCTGGTGAACCTTGCAGAGATGCTTTTCTTCTGCAGGGGTTGGGTGGTGGCACATATTTCTTGCACCTGGCAGATTATCTTATTTTAAATGGATTCAACAGTCTGTGAGGGGGCAGATGTTCATGACAACAAAAGGAGGACAAATTAGATTCTGTTTAAAAAGGGAGCATACAGGAATAAACACAACACATGATCACCAGCCTACAGAAGGGCTGTTAGAAACAAAACTTGACATGAAAGAGAAAGCAGGTTGGTGGTATATTTCAGAAAATACAAGAAGCTGAGGCTAAGTGGCCAAATTTTGTCAAGTAAAAACAAATTATCAGATAAAATGTTAATGTGTTATGAATTATATTACAAGATTCCAACCTCACTCAGCCCAGCAAAAAAAGGCAGCTTTGTAGTGCTGAAAGGTAAATGCCCAATGTGCCTTCAGATGTCAGGAATCCCCTGCTCTGTCCACAGGCTGACAAGGTCAAAGAGTCAGTTGGAGACCTAAGATGATGTTTGTTCTCACAGCATTTTCAAGGGAGAAATCAATGAACTCAGTCAGTAGAGCTCTTTTGTTCTGCCTAGATTGTCATACCTGTTACAGAAGCTTCTGCTGACCGTTGAGGAGGTGAGAAAGTTGTAACTTGTTACAAGCTTTCTGGGACACAAGAGAAGTTAACTTTGTGATCACTTAAACCACAAGAGTTGAGAATAGAGACAACCTAGGTTCTAACATCATGTTATGAAAGGGTAACCAAGTGTAGGATGCCATGGGGTACCACCACACTCTGGACAGCAAGGTGCTGGAAAAATCATTACATTGTAATTACTGCTCATTGCTCCTTGTTGTTTTGAGCCCTTTAGTCTTTTCAAACATTCTATAAAATTTTTGAATGTGAAAAGTGTGACCCAAACACCTTTCAAGTGACAACTTAGACTAGTTTTGCTTGAAGTCAATATTGTCAAGGAACATTCATTCATTTCCACCAGAGAGAGGATGAAGGAGGGAAGGACTGTCTCCAACTTTACTTGTCTTATTATTATTACATATATTCATGGATAAAATATCAGTTTTTTTCATGCTTCATGCTCATGACTCAATCACACCCACCTCCTCCTTTGTCTTTTCCTCCTTCCTGCTGTGGATCCCCTTCCTCTTCCCAGTTAGTTCCTCTTCTGCTTTCATGGTATGTGTATACCCATGAGTGACTGATGAGTGCGTGTGTGCACATACAGAAGTCAGGGGACAACTTGTGAGTTGGTTTATTCCTTCTACCATGTGGGTTCCAGGGATCAAATTCAGGTCATCAGCCAGTCTTGGCATCAAGTCCCTTTACCTGCTGACATGTCTCTCTGTCCCCTCATAATTCAGTTCTTTTTCTATGTTTGAATAAAATTTCATTGTGTATATATGTCACATATTTTTCTGTTCATCTGTTGATGGACATCTTGACTGACTCAATAACTTGGCTACTGCAAATGTTGCCTCAGTGAACATGGATGCTCAGGTATCTCTGTAGTATACTGACTTAGATTCCTTAAGGTATCTATCCAAAACTTACATAGCTGGATCATATGAAAGTTCTATTTTTAGTTTTGTGTATCTCCAACCTTTGAAAGCAGTAAAAGTGAAACATTTTCAAAGCCAAATAATATAGTTTTGAATTAAAACTAAATAGGCTCTCCTGCAAGGCAGATAAGACTGCTCCAAACATTTCATGGACATCTAATGATCCGCTTCTGGATGCTTCCCCTGTGAATGTATTTTAATATCATGGGCTAGAATCAGTATGACACATTTGATGACTATAACTGATCCCTCCACCTCAAGACACAAAATATATTCTTCATTTTAGAATTATATAGCTTAGCCAGCAGACAAATTTCTGAAGATATTTGGTAGCAGGAGGGGAGGTATTTTGTAAATAAGAGTATGTTTGTGAGCAGGAAAGAGATGATATAGAATGTAAAATCACGATGAATTCCCATCACCTTTTTGGTGGAGTTTGTTGGTTCACCACTGCTGTGTTTATGTGAAGTGGAGTGGGCCTCTGTGCAGAGCTCACAGAGAAAGAGCTCATCCTATTCCTCAAGTGCTTAATTTATCAGTTACCTTAGGCGTTGGAAGCATCTGGCTCAACATGTCCATATTTTTCAAGCACAAATTAAAGACTAAGAACGAAGCCAGGAATGCACTGTTGTGTGCAGTAAGGATGGCCTCACCAACAGGGACATGCATAAATATTGCCTTGGATTTTAGTAAGGATGAAACTCCATATATCATTAACAATGCTTCCTTCAACATCTTAAAAACCCTGTCATTACACTAGATCCCTGATTAAGATTCTGCATGTATGAGCCAATTTTAGTTGAGGTTCCATTAAAAGGCTGGGCATTAAAAATAAGACTCTTTTTCTATTGTGAGGATGTTTTAAAAGAAAACATATTTTATTTAATTTATCCTGTAATTTGTGCCAGGTTTTGGATCTGCCTACTTGCTCATGTCTACCCTATTTGATCTTACAGAGAAGACTAAATGATCCTCTTACATATTGCTTCATTTTTCTCTCTTTATTCCACCTTTTTTTAAAAAAAAAAATTAGGCTTAATTTGTGTCCACTGACATAAACAACTGAACAAATCTTTTGCGATTGTTTTATTTTTTCACCATTTCTCAAAGCAGCCAAAATAAGTTAAGGGGTGAAGAGGAGGTAGGCATATGATGCATCAGAACCTCTGATAAGAGAAAAACCAGTGACACTGTTTAGTAACCTAGTTTCTTGATTTCACAATTTCTCAATATGTACTCATATGTTATGCATGTTCCCTTAAGTCACAAAAAATTCATTCAATGACTAGAACTTTCTAGTTATACTAAACTCGGGTTATAGGTACAATTTATAGTCTTCGAAATAGAGAGACATGTCTATATGCCAATGACTAGATGTGGTATGTTAAAGAACATAAGATCTGAAGGGAAAGGTTCATGTGAGAAGGGCAACACAAATGGTCACCAAGTATTCACTAATGCTGATTCACTTTGTTGAATGATGTCCACATCTAACCAAGTACAAAGAGACGCTACTTTGGGGGAAATGAAACCCTAAAATCTCATAGTATATACTTGTTTATGTTCCAACTGAACAATAGAAGAAGCTCATGAAGCCACCCAAGACGAATGAGACTAGGGCTTCTTGACTCTGCTTCGTGCTCTGTACATTCTTAGTCTTCCAGGCTCCAAAGTGATCAGCTTGACCTTTTTCTTAAGCACTAATTTTTTAAGTAAGTCCTTAAAATGCCAGCATGCAAATTGTACATAAAATATTTAAAACATGAGTCCTCATTTTGAAAAGGTGAATTAATGAATCCATCAATCAAAACCCTGAAGTTCTGAAAACCTCTAATTTACTCTTGTAATTTAGGGAGAAAAGTAGCCTTCCACTGGATAGCTCCAAATGTAATTAACCTTTGCTTTTGATGGAGCAGGTGGGGCAGTTGGTGGAGTGAGGTGATAAATAAGATGCACATGTGCATGTGCAAATGCACAATCTCACAGTCTTCTTCCTCTCTAAATTTCTGTGAAAACTCAAATCTGAAAATACAAGTAAATTTTACAAATATAAGCTATTACAATAATGGCTTGTAGATTCATAGGTAGAGACTGGCATAAAGATATCTAAATATTAACAGCATCATATAATAATCTCTTATGAGAATGAAGGCATTTTTTTCATACTGAGTGGTCTAATGATTTTCCAACTTGCATATATTTCATTGAAATAAAATAAAATACCAGTGCTTGTTATTCTAGGAGCAGGTACCCGTTGCTGGTCCAGATATGTCATGGTAACAGGAGCTAACTTTTAAACAAAAGACTATAGCACATGATTCAACAATGGGTCAGAATATTTGTATTTGAATCTCCCCAGAACAGAGATCTGATTCAGTTCAAGACAGCAAAGAAAGTGAACACTTTCTTAAGACTGGAGCATAGAACCTAAGCCAACCTGCCTGAGGTCTTCCCTACTTCACTCCTTCCATCTGTCTTCTCTTTGTTCAAGATGGAGTTAGCTTATCTTCCTCACTGTGTCTTCCTCAAAGTCCACTTCTTCCTTTTCTATGGTTAGTGAAATCAGAATTCATTCATACTTGATTCTAAACTATGTTTAATGCTTGACAAGAGCTTAGGAGGAGGGCAAAGACACTTTGTGCCACATGAGATTTCTGATAAGTGCAGAGAAGACAGATTTACTCTTCCAATTTTTACAAGTTATTACTCCTTTAATTAATTTTACTTCCAAGGGTGAAAATGGATGTTCCAATTGTTAGAAAAGCAAAAAGCTCAATTAAAACTGGGACCTGTCGTTACACTAAGAAATGAACATGCTTTTAAATGAACACACACTCCAGTGGCTCTGACTCAATTCCTCAGCCTCCTAACTCCGTTGCTAAGTCTTTACTGGGCCTCTGGTGCTACCGTAGGTGTGTGTGTGTGTGTGTGTGTGTGTGTGTACATATGTGTATCGTAGTAGAATGAAAATAAATGAAGTTTTTAATCAAATATTAGCTAACACTTCAATTCAAAGCCTAGTTTGACTACGTAGCCAGGATTTATGCATTATCTTACTTATTTTGCTTCATAGGAATAATTAACTTCAGGCTAGAGTTCAAACATGTATTTTTTCAATATACTTTTGTTTAAATATATGTACATATGCTAAATGTATACATATATATTACAAATTTAAAATAGTCTTTTAAAATGCCATAATAAACCCAAGAAATGTCTTTTTCAAAATTGTATCTGGCCAATCATGGTAGTTCCAGGCCAGTTTGGGGTTACAGGGAGACCCTGTCTCAAAATATAATAAGATTCTGGCCTGTATTAAAGACTGTGTTTCTGTCTTTCTAACTGTCTGTAGCCACATTTACAGAGGTGCAGATACGCTCAGGGACAACTGTGAAGTTTAGTGTGCATACACATACATAAGCCTGTTTGATGAAATACACATTGGAAATCGCCTTGAAACAATGTCATTTCTCTCTCATCATACATGCACTTGAATGCCCTATTTTTTTGTTTGTTTGTTTATTTTAGGAACAAGTATTTAGGTGTATTCCTTCATTTCTGTTCTGCATTCGTGAGAACTTGAGTCGCTTTGTTTTAAATCAGTCCCTGCACTTTAACTGTGAGTCTACAAGCATGACATGTTGTTTCCTTGAACCAGTCAGTAAATAGGAGACCATGGAGGTTTGCCTCTATGGTCTTTCTCTCTCACAAACACAAAGTAATTCTTTTGTTTTATTACACCTTGTAATTGCCCAAACAAAACTGATCTGAGTGCCCTGTATGTTGAGTTTGGCTACCAAGACAGTCTCACATAGTAATGAGATTTCCCTCTGTAGGAGGGCTATGAACTGCTAATTAGCATCTATGACCCAATATTCTCTAGCAAACAAGAGTAATAGCAGTAATTTCCAGTTTTATGTAGAGTACAAGTCTTGAATATTACCAGCATTTCTGTTTCATTTGTAATTAACTGCAAGCAATTATACAGTAAGAAAGCATACCCTATTGATGCTAATACTCCCAGGTAACAAAAAAGAAAAGAAATTGTATTTGTGAAACCTGTGTATGTTATACTGGCTGACTGGGTGACTGACTAGAGTTCTTTGACATCCCAGAGTTTATATCTACCATTTTTCTAAATGTTCTTTTCGTTTATGTTGCTATCACTTCTAATTTTTCATACATTTTAATTCATATACATAAATTGTACAAAATAATGGGTTTCCTTGTGATATTTACACTTTTATTCTCTCTCCCCACATTAAAATTTATTTTTTTAAGCTCACATATAATGTAATGAGCTTCTATAGCATTTTTGTGTGTGCATAACTATTAATACACTTGTTCTTATCTGTCCCACTTCTCCATCTCCTTTCTCCATCCTCTGCATAAACCTCTTGCTTGTACCACCCTGTCGTAACTAGTTTTTGTCAACTTGACACAAACCCAGACACACCTGGGAAGGCAGAATCGCAATTGAGAAAATTCTTCCATCAGATTGGCCTGTAGGCAAGTGTTTTGATTTTCTTGATTGCTGATTGATGTGGGAGAGCCCAGTCCACTGTGGGTAATGTTGTCCTGGGCAGATAGACCTGGGCTATAGAGGAAAGGTAGCTGAGGAAGCCATGGGAAGAAAGCTAGTAAGCAGCATTTCTCTGTGGTCTCTGCCACAGTTCCTGCCTGCAGGTCAGTGCTAGAACAAGCTAGAACACCTTCCTTTTCCCCAGCAATCTTCTGTTTGGGTTGTTCGTCACATGTATTCCCTCTTATTCTCTGCCTCTTCCCTTTCTTAAGCTCCTCTCCCCCCCACACACACACACACACACACACACACACACACACACGCACACACACACACACACACAGAGAGAGAGAGAGAGAGAGAGAGAGGGAGAGGAATCTACATTCTATATATAAGAGAAAATATGATACCTGTGTTTTTCTGAGTCTAACTTATTTCCTTTAAAATAATAATTTCCAATTCCACACATTTTCTTACAAATGTCATGATTTTATTTTTCTTTATGGCCAAATAAAACTCCATTATGTAGATGTACACATTTTTCTTTTATCTGTTCATCTGATGATGACTAACTAGGCTGGCTTCTATATCTTGGCCATTGTGAAGAGTGAGCATTAATATGGATATGTGGCATAGCTGGTTCAAATGATGGTTCTATGTCGGGAGCCATGCTTGACATAAGCATAGGAAAAGAGTAGAGTGTCACTTTAAGAGCTTCTGAGCTCTCTGCTTAAGTGGTTTGAGTTGAAAGGCTGTGCCTCCATGATAAATTAGGTCTTCTAGAAAGTTAGTTTCGGTTCGGTCTTTGGGCACCTGAGTTGGTGAGGTAATGCAGCAACTTGCTACATCGGTAGTTACTTTCTGTTAGTAGAATATCCATGGTGATTCCTTGGTGATTCCTTGGTTGCCCCAAATCTGATTCCTATATAAGATCTGTGTTCCTCACAACAAAAGGCCATTCTGTGATTTCTCACCTGACTGCTAAGAATTAAACTTTTTATAATAAAATTGAGACCTTTGTCTTGACTCTTCTTTTGTTGAAGACCCAAGCCTGCTGGGCTTGGGGGTCATGCGACAGTTCTAGTTTTACTTTTATTAGAAATCTCTGTGCTGGTTAGTTTTTGTCTACTTGACACTAACTAGAAATCTGGGAAAAAGGAACCTCATTAAGGAATTTCCTCCATTAGACTGATGTGTGGGTTTGTCTGTGAGACATTTTCTTAATTGCTAATTGATCTAAGAGGGCCCAACCCATTGTGGGTGGTACCATCCCTGGGCATGTGAGCCTCAGCTGTATAAGAAAGGCAACTGAGCAAGTCAGGGGAAGTGAACCAGTAAACAGCGTTTCCCCATGGTTTCTGCTTCAGTTTCTGGTCCAGGTCCTTGCCTTGAGTTCCTGCTTAATCCTCTCTCCATGAGAGATGATAAGCTCTAAGACAAATAAATCTTTTCCTTCCCAAGTTGCTTTTGGTTAGTGTTTTATCACAGAACAGAAAGCAAACTAGAACAACCTCCATACTGGTTTTCATAACGGCTTCACCAGTTTCATTTCACCCAACAGTGCATAGGATTCTTCTTCACTCACATATTTAGCAGCATTTATTGTCTTTTGTTTTCATGATAAGAACCATTCTGGCTGGGGTAAGATGGACCACCAAAGCAGTTTAAATTTGTATTTTCCTGTGGCTAAGGATATTGAACACATTTTCAAATATTTATTGACATTTTATGTATTTTATTTTGAGCACTATCTATTCAGTTCATTGGCCCATTAATTTATTTAGATGATTTGAACACATTTCTTTGGCATTTAATTTTTATAGTTCTTTATATATTATAAATCCAGATCCCTGTCTGATATATATATATATATGATATATAGTATATATATATGATATATATTATATATACTATATATAGAGAAAGAGTTGATAAATACTTTTTTCAACTTTGTAGGCTATCTGTTTATTCTGTTAATATTCTTTTCCATGCAGAAGATTTTTAATTTCATGTGGTGCCATTTGTCAATTTGGGGGAATATTTCATGTGCTATCGAAGTCCTTTTCAGAAAACCCTCATCCAAGCCTGCATTTTGAAGTACTTTATGTTTTCCTTTAGAGATTTTCAGGTTTCAGATCTTACACTCATCCTGTTGGTTCATTCCACTTGATTTTAGGGTAGGGTGAGAGAGACGAATCTACTTTCATTCTTCTGCATGTAGATATCCAGTTTTCACAGTACCATTAGTTGACGAGGCTTTTTCCCAATTTGTGTTTTTGGTACTTTTATGGCTATAGTACTGTGGGTTTATTTCTGGGTGCTCTATTCTATTCCATTGGCCTACATGCCTCTTTTGTGCCAGTAATATACAGTTTTTTCTTACTATGACTCATAGTAATTCGGGATCAGATATTCTGATAATTCCAGCATTGCTAGCTTTGTTTGGGATTATGTTAGCTATTCAGGATCCTTTGTGTTTCCATGTGAATTTTAGGATTGTTTATACTAGCTCTGTGAACAATGTCAAGTAATTTTGATGGCGATTACATTGAATTTGAAGACTGCTTTTCATAATGCCTTTATTTTTAGTTAGTAACTTTTAATCTCCTGCTGTGTGCTCCTTGCTAGAAAACTAATATTAATTAGGTCTGACTTTCAGTACATTTGTAAAATAAAACATTTAAAATTTAATAAGGGGACATTCATGGTATTAACTAACACTGACTTTCAAGTGTCTTTCTACTCAGAAATGTATACTTAAAGATGGCAGTATGCTTTGTACAAGAAGAGTATTTTATGAGGTGGAGATAAACAACTATTTGAAAATTTCCCATGAAGGTTTCACTTCTGTGACTGTCAATAGAATTGTTCTAAATTTTTAAATGACATTTTAGTGAATTCTTAATTTAAAAAAATAACAAAATCTTATTAAGAAGGAATGTAATCTTTGTATGAATGGTATTTTTCTAAGAACATTTGTCTTTTCAGTCACTAAACTGTGTTTTAAATATGTTTGATGAAATTCTTATTTTGCTTTACATTATTTTTTTTTTTTTTGGTACATCTAAAATTCTGGAAGATCCCTCTTGTACATCAATGAGGCAAAATTTGAGTTCCTTTATGGTCTTAATATTTCTACCTGCACCCAGCTTGGCTCTGCTTATCTGTCATCCATATTGCAGTGGTTCATCTCAGATCAGCTCACAAATACATTTTGTTGCTCAACATTGACTTTAACATACTCTCTACTTAACAAGAATATACCTGTCTCTATCTATATCTATAATTCAATGGTGTGTGGACTAAACATCATCATTATGTATATAATTCAGGGTTTCCACGTTTCCTTTTCCCTATGTTCTAGTTTACTTCTCTGTGATAAACACCATGACCAAAAAGTAACTCGGAGAGGAAAGAGTTTATTTCATCTTACAACTCCCAGATCACAGTCCATCACCGAGGAAGGTCGGACCAGGAGCTCAAGGCAGGATACTGGAGGTGGGAGACTGAAGGAGAGACAGTGGATGAATGCTGCTTACTGACTTGCTCCACTGACTTGCTCAGCTTCCTGTTTTCTAAAAAAATATTTTATTTTTTTTATTTTATGTGTACAAGTGTATTGCCTGCATGTATGTGAGTGCACCCATGTCGTGCAATGGTGCGGAGGTCAGAAGAGGGCTTTGGATTTCCCTGAAACTGGTGTTAAGAACGGTTCATAGCCACCATGTGGGTCCTGGGAATTGAACCCAGGTCCTCTGCAAGACCAGTCAGTGCTCTTAACCACTGAGCCACCTCTCCAGCTTCATTTTTTACAGAGCCCAGGCCCACCTTCCCAGGAATGGCACAGCCCACAGTGAGCTGGGCCCTTGTACTTTAACCAGCAATTGAGAAAATGTCCCGCAGACAAGTCCACAGCCAACCTGATGGAGGAAATACCTCAACTGAGGCTCCCTGTTCCCAGGTGTTTCTGGTTTGTGTCAAGTTGACAAAAAAACTAACTAGCACACCTACTGCAAGACTTCATAAATTTCTAATTTTTCTGCTATAAAGTTTTGTTTTCTGCAATTTTGTCAATAATTGGAACTTGTCCTACTGTCACTGCTCTAAGCCTTCCGTGTCTCTCATTCTGATCGATCATAAAGCCAGGGAAGAACTGAAGGATGCCACAGGAAGCCATTAACAAAGTTTGGTTAACTCTAATGTGTAATGTAAAAATGCACTGTGAAACTGTGGAACACTCTACAGTCATGAAGGACTCGTCATAAACAGAACTAAATCAGAAGGCAGGGGATAGAATAATGCTGATTTAAGCTCAAAATAAAAAAAAAAACTCATTCAAGCTTTAGCAGTAGAAATGATGAAAATGTGTTTACCATTTGCTTGGGCTCTGTACTAGCATTTTATATATGGCTTTTAATTTAACATCATCTGTTATGCCAGTGGAGAGCTCTCAATATGAGACTCATCGACATTATTTATTTCACATCAGGAAATTCAGTTTTTCTTTACCTTAGAAGGAGCACACAGATATTGGGAGGAATTTGGGGTAACATCTATTCATGTTTGATTTTCAAGCTGAGTGTATAAATACCAAGATCCCCTACATCCAAGGGCAATAGAGTGTACGCAAAAGAAGTATCTTTTCCACCACTATGAAGTCCAGGTGCCTTATTTTATAGTTGAAGGCATGGACTATCATAATGTACATAAAGTGTTCATTCCTTGCATCCTATCTCCTCTCCCAAGGCAGGGAACGTTTTCTTAATTCCTCTGAATATGAAGCTTTCTTCACCTCCCACCCACATCTCATGCCTTTAGTCAGTCTTTCATACTCCATTACTGGAAACTTCTCCCTCAGAGATCAGTAGATTCCTGCTCATTGCAAAAGGTGGTAGACTCTTCTCAGGTCTCTTCTTGTACTCAGGAAATTTCATGCTATTGACCACCTTGTATCTTTGTACTTCTCTGACTTTTTTCCTTTTAGCTTAATATATGCTAACTCTCTTCCTCCTCATCTCAATCTCTGAATTACTTAAACTTTACCCTGTGAGAAGTTGTCCTAAAAATGAGTAGTTCAAAATAATCACTGTTTATTTATTTGACAAGTCTGTGGACTATTAATGTGTACTGTGCTGTACTTCAGGTCACAGGTGGGCTCACCCAACTATTTGCAGTTCATTTCCAGCTTGGTTAGAGGGCATTTGGTCTAATGTGGCCTTAATTGGAATGTTCTCTTTCTGCTCCAAAAGTGTCTCACCCACCAGCCTGGGCTTGCACCCATGGCAGCATCTCAAAGTGCTAAGTGAAAAAGGAAAATTGTGCAAGGCCCTTAGTGACAAACTGTCACTTCTACTACATTTTGTTGAAAACAAACAAGTTGAAAAGCTACCAAAGATTCAGAATGTGGTAAAAAATGGATTCTGCTTATTTGTGAACAAACTATAAAGGTCACCTTGTACAGTTCATAGCACTGAGGAACAATGAAGAAATTAGTGTTAAATTTTATTTAGCAATATACAATTCTTTCCTAAATTCTGCATCTAATATCTGCTCTTTAGGTAGAATTCGATTCTCATGTTTACTTCTGGACTCTTTCAATCTTTTTCTATCTGCTCATCTTCAAGCATCACCTCTCCTTCCATGCTCCAGCCATGCCTTGTCAACAGATGATGCCCCAAAACTCTATTCCACTCTTACAACTGGAATTCCCATGTTTTTACTGAAAATGCATCTTATTTCCCACAGCGTCTTGACTTTTGAACACATTCAAAATTGACTTCTACATTCTATAAACCTGTTATTTGTGTGAATCTGCATGCGTGTGTACATGTGTGTTTTACAGGTGATTGAACATAAGGCCTTGCCCTTGCTACATAAGTACTTTGCTACTTAGCTATGTCCTCAGCCTTTTTTTTTCTTTTTTCTCCTTTAAAAAGTTTATTTGGTTTATTTATTTTTATTTTATGTGTATGAGTGTTTTGCCTCATATATGTGTACAGTGCCCACAGAGGCCAGGAGAGTGTTAGAGCCCTTGGAACAAGAGTTATGGACAGTTGTTAGTCACTATGTGGGTACTGGGACCTGAACATGGGTCCTTTGCAAGAGCAGCCAGTGCTCTTAACCATTGAGCCTTCTCTCTAGCCCATCCTTTTTCTAAAATATTAACTATCATTATGTTGTTTCCCAGCTAATATTCCTAATCTACAGAGATTGGAACAGTTTTCAGTGTTTCTCTTTCTTTTGTTACCATATCCAATCAAAGAATCCTGGCCATTCAACCTGAGTGTCGTTCCTCTTCTGTCTTGTTTTTAACATTTCCTGAGTTAGCTCTGCTGTTGCTTGTGAGATTATTAATTATCCTTTACCCCTTCATATATACAATCTAATATAGTTGTTCTTCCACTAAGAGCAGCATTACTAAAATACATTAACAGATCATACAAGTATCTATTCAAAATCCTTTTATAGTTTTTCATTATAAAACACAAAATTTCTAAGATTGGGGCCTACTTCCCATTTTCCCAGTTCTATGCTGCTTTTTTCTGATTGAGTTTGCATGGGTCTTGTGCATGCTGACACCATTGCTTGTAGGTTCATATGAGGAGGATCCCAGGAGCCTGTAAGACTGCATCCATATAGTCATGCACCTTTCCACTGGCTCTGAAAATCTTTCCACCCGCTCTTCCTCAGTGGTCTCTGAGCCCTGTGTGGGTAAAGTTTAATACAGTAGTTCTGTCCAGGGATCCGCACTCTGCAGGCTCTTATTCTCTACTCTTTGGCCATTTGTGACCTTTTGTGTTCATTGCCCTCTGTTGCATGAGGAAGCTTTGTTAATGAGAGTTGAGAGATGCATTAGTAGTCTTTCTACCCTTTGTTTTACTATGATCCATGAGTCTTAGGTACTAGAGATACAGAAGTTTATTATCCCTTCTTACTACAGATTCAGAGTGTTCTGGAGCTCAATAAAGTCAAGACTTAACTCTCTGTACCGTTGTTGTAACACCAGTGTCTAACATTCTACCTTACTCATCATAGTTGTTCAGTCAGTACTTTCTAGTTAGCGAACACATGAATGGATGATGGTAGATGCAACAAAGGGAGGAGCAGCAATTAGAAAATTCTCATGTCTTGTATTATAAATAACAAGAAGGCTTAAAAGTTGTTATGGTTTGGATATGAAGTTTTCCTCAAAAGACTTAAGAAATGAAGGTTTTGCTTCCAGGTTAAAGTCCAGGCATTGTGAGGTACTTTGGCCATAAAGGTTCTTGCTTCATCGATGGATTGATCAGCTGATGGATTCATGATTTTGGTGTCATCATTGGGACATGGTGGAAATGTTCATAGGTATGATTTACTTGAAAGAAATAAGCCAGTGAAGGGTGTGTACTTGGGAGATATGTGCTTCCCTGGTCTTGCTCACTCACCCTGATTCCTGGCCACCATGTGGTCAGCAGTCTTTGCCATATGATGTGATATCCTGCTTCCATTTTGATATGAAGGAAATGGTTTACCCAATGTTCATCTGAAACCTCAGAAATATCTAACCAAAATAAATCCTCCTTTTAAATTTTTTTCTCTCGTGTATTTGTCTTAGTAGTCAAAGTCTGAACTGGGCATGGTGGCAGAGGCAGGAGTGGATGTATATGGAATTCAAGATTATCCTTGTGAAATTCCAAGTTCAATGCCAATGCTGCAACCTGGGCTACATGAGAATATGTCTCAAAAAACACAGAAAAAGAAGAAAGAAGGGAGGGAAGCAGGGAGGGAAGGAAGGAGAAAGGAAGGAAAGGGAAAATGTCTAATTAGCTCAGAGGTCAACCGTCTTGGGTTTGACATACCTCTGACATGTCATATCAGTGGACCTTGAACAACATATCAACTTAGGTATCTTTGTCCACAAAATGAAAATAACTGTAGTTAATTTAGAGAGCTGCTGTATGCATGGAGGAAGTGCATATGACATTCACATACAAAACTCCGTTTAAGCAGACTGGCCAGACAGCTCACCATTCTTCTTCTTAGCTTCAGTCCCAGAAAGGGAATTATGGACTTCAGATGTGACACTATGTGACAAGGACTCGACCTTTGGAATGAAGATTTGAATGTGGTTAAGACTTAAGTGTCAAGATATTAGTCACATGCTAAAAAACAAAAATCAAAATGAATCCATGGTTCAGGATAGAGAACTCCAGAAGGAATTCAGACACAGGAAAAGAAAATGCAGAACTAGTTTAGGAAGTAAAGCCATACTGAAAGAAGTCTAGACATCCTTATAAGAAACACTGGTAGAACATGGAAGGAAAAATTTGCTTGATATTGAATTGAAACCTCCCCCCATCTTTGCATGAAGGTTTCATAGGAGCATCTATAAAGGTATCAAACGATATGCTCCATCTGCAAAGAGATTCCATGGTGGAAGAAACAAGCTCTTCTTTCTCTCTGTAGGCTCTTTACTATTTATGTTTGGAAGATCATAGATTCATACCCTCTACAAAGACATAGTATAACCAGCATATATTACTGTGAGCTCTCTTTCTCAAAGGTTGCCCTTATTTTCATATGTTAGGAATGTTAATTTCTCCTTGTCTTAGTAACTAAATGCCATAGTTAGCTTCAATTATCAACTTGGTACACTTGGGGAAATGGATCCTCAACTGAGGAATTTCCTCCATTTAATTGGCATTCTGGGCCTATCTGTGGGGCCTTTTCTCCATTGTTAATTGATACGGGAGGGCCTAGCCCACTGTGGGAAGTACCATCCCTAGGCAGGTGAGATTGAATTGCATAAGAAATGTGCTGAGCATGAGTCTGGGAGCTAGCTTGGCTCTGCTTCAAGCTCCAGCCTTGAGTTTGTGCCTAGGCTTCCCTCAATGATGGACTGTAACTTGTAAGATGAATAACTCTCCCCTCTCTCCAAGTTCCTTTCAGTCACAGTGTTTATCTCAACAACAGAAAAGTAACCAGGACACTAACAATGATATGTCTTATTATAATGAATCATAAATTATTTTTATTTTCATCTTGAATTTTTGAAAATCTCTTCTTTTCCATATACACTATTTCTTCTTTATTGCCTGTAATAAATTCAAATATTTTTGCTATTATTCCTCATTAACACCATGAGATTACAAAAATTTCCTCAGATTGTCTAAGAAAAAAATGTAAAAGTTTGGAAAAATAACAACCATTGACATAAATGAAACCTACATCATACAGTCAGTAGGAAAATCAAACCATAAAATCATGATTAACAGAATTCTCACATAAAAAATGTTGATGTAAATTTCTATTTCACTTTGGCACCTGAATTTTGAAACAGCTGCCCCTTTAATCATTTACAAATTCCTTCAAATAATATTTCCTTTCCTGATGTTGTGTGATAGCTAGTCTAATTAATATAATTTCAGTAAACCTGTAATAATCTGTGTGGATTTTGTGAATTATGTCTAGTTGTGCCTTCAGATAGATGAAAGCTATTTGAAGCTGGATCTGTTTTTTTGGCACAGATCATTTCAATGCCCTATAAATAATTAATCACAGAGAAACCTACATTAATGCAGCCCTTGAATCATAAATTGGGACCTAGGAGCTAAATGAATGCAAAGTTCACGTTCCCTAAGAAATATTCATTTTCTCACATGGCTTATTTTACACAATTTATTTGCTCTATATTTAGAAACCCAATTAGCAGCCCAATATCATATGTGCAGTCTGGGAAAATTCCTGTTGTCATGAACACATTATACTGCATTTGTTGATTCAATGGTTATTTACTAGGCATCAAATCATGCCGGGTGCTGCATGAGAAGGATGTCAGAGTGTAGGCATGGTCACAGGTGCCTTACAGTTGCAAAAAAGTAGGCAAATTATTGAAAGTAAATAGAAATAGCTCTTAGAAACTTTGAGTAATGAAAGAAAAGACAAGCAGTTGGCTGAGTTAAAGATGTTCAGTTGGTAAGTATTCTCTGAAGCGGTGCGCTCTACACCAGGGTTCGCAGCTTAGTATGTCCCAGGTATTGAAGGAAGACCTAACATAGCAGTCTGAGCTCAGTACAGGAAAGGGTGGAGCATGAGGTAATTCTGAGGAAGTGCCAGAAGTGTGCTGGAGTTGATTACAAGCCACCCATGAGTTTGGAGTTGGGCAGGAATGAAATGCTCTTGTTTTTCATTTGAAAAGATGATTCCCTGGAGGAGGATGTGGGTGAGCACCACCAGCAAATAGATGCTCTAAGTGGCAACTATAATAATTCTGGCCATCAGAGACTGAGACTTGGCTCAGAGAGGCATGAACTAGATGATTATGGTATATGTTTGAAAGGTAGAATGACTGAGGGGTCAGAATAGGCCATGTTGAGAGAAAGGAAGAAATGGACAGTATATCTTAGGCTTCTGGCTTAAGAAATTGAGTATCTGACAGTGTCATTTGCTAAGATGATTAGAAAACTGGGCAAAAGGGAGCTTGTTGGGAAAATTCAGAATTCTACTTAGATGATATCATCTTCAGGTATCTGTGACACAAACCGGAGAGCTACTGAAGAGGCAATGAGAGTTAAAGAATGCTGTAGATTGAAAAGCGAATTCATGAGAACTTAGAGAGGCTTGATAAAACTGTAGAACTACATATGACCAACGAGGGAGCACCTACATATGGAAAGGTCAGCTTAGAATCTATTCTCAGAAATCAACATTTAGAGACTTGCTTGAAAGAAAATTTCACTTGCAAAGTAAAGAGAGTCAATATCCAGTTACTTGGAAACATCAGGAAGATGTAATGGAATCCAAGCAAAAAGAGGGTTAACAGAGCAGTGAAAGGTTTATCCATAAGCTGCTGAAAGGTCCATGATGTTAATAACAATTGGGTATTTGATGCGTAGACAGCACTAGGGCTGACCATAATCTTATAAAAGATGGTGTCTGTTAGTATTCAATAGAAATGATTGCACTCAGAAGTAGGATGAATGGTATAAGAAACCATAAATAGGAGACTGAGAAAAAAAGCACAAGTGGATGAGATAAAAATTCTAGAGTAAGGATTGATAATTTGGCCTTTTGTTGAAAGGGTAAGAGTGGTTTCCCCCATCAACTATCTATCCCCAATAAAGCAGGCCACTGCCCCAGTGTAGAGTGGCGTTTGTGTTAAGAAGTTTCTCCATTAAGCTGTATCCTCATTTTGACATCTGTGTAGGATGGAAAGTTGCCTGAGCACAAAATCCCACGCCATCCTGGTCTACCAAGGTGATCATGAGAAGGGTTTAGTCAGCATCTTATACTTTAAACTTAAAATGAACAAGATTCCTAAAACAGCTCAATTAATGCATCTCCAGAGTAAAAATTGTCTTACTTTCAAGCATCAGTTTGGAAACTGGAGTCTAGAAAGGTTTTTTGTCTGTTTGTTTGTTTTTTGTTTGTCTTTGTTTTTTTGTTTTGTTTTGTTTTGTTTTTTGCTGAGTGTCCTATGAAGAAAATCTTGTCATTTCTATTAAGAAATTGAGTATTATTTGACTGGAACACTATTTCTAGTTCCTTTGGAAAACTTACACAGTACTGAAAAAGGAAATACATTTACAAAAGAACTGAAATTCTGAAATGGTTGAAAGTGATCTTAAACATTTCCATGCAAATTAATTTTTTACTACCTCTAAGTTTCAAAGAAATGAGGTCTAAGGGGAAAGAATGTGAAGGGAAAGAAAACTATATTTTTGATTGCAAAGATCATTATTAGATGATCTATTATTAGTTTCACACTCCTGGAGCAGGGAGTCGACTCCTGTCTACCCAAACATGTGAGGAGCTGGCAGTCTTTCTTATCTGATGACTTACATCAGTCTATGTGAGGCTGAAAGAAGTACAGACTGGACACAGTGATTTCTGTTTTCTACAGTCAGAGAGAGCAGCAGAAGAAAGTCTATGTTTTCATAGGATCCTGAATCAAGATTAAGAGCAAGTAGGACTGAGGAAGAGGCGAAGCTTCTAAGGCTTGTGACATTGCACTCAAAAGCATAATTGAAAAGGTGAGACTGAGTTTGAGGGATGCTTTGGTTGTTAAAGTGCTTGTGCAAGCAGGAGGACCTGAGTTCTGATCCCCATGACCCATGTAAAAAGCCATGTGTGTTGGATTGCACCTGTAGTCCCAGAATAGAACAGGCAGAGAAAAGAGGATCCCTAGGGCTTGCTGGCCAGTCAGTCTAGTTAAATCAGTGAGCTCCAAGTTCAGCTAGTCATACTGTTATTAATGTCTCAAAACTTAGAGACATTGGAGTGCTTGAAGAAGTATCCAACCTCAACCTGGAGCCTCACTTGTTCATACACACAAGCATGCATACATATGTGCACATGCATACATACATAAGTAGAATTTTGGGGCTTGAGAGATGGCTCAGTGGTTTAGAGCACTGATTGTTCTTGCAGAAGACCTTGGTTTGATTCCCAGTACCCACCTAGCAGCTAACTTCAACTGGAGTCTGTAATTCCAGTTCCAGAGGATCTGATCTATGCCTTCTCCTGACGTCTATGGGCATTGGACAACAGAGGTGCACTTACATACATGCTTGCAATATACTCATACACATAAAATAAAAATATTAACAAAAAGTGGAATTTTCAGTAATAAACTCTTGAAATTAAGTACAAAAGTACTTTGCCTTTGTTTTTAAATATATTATGTAAATTTGTAAGATATCATTAGTGACTATCAATGTAAGTCAATCTCGTTTAAATGATAGTAACTATCAACCTAAGTCAATCCCATTTAAATGATAGCATATTTTTACAGAAAAGATGTTATATTAAAACAAAAGTGTTTTAAAAACTTAGCTGAACTATTTGTCCCATTTTTGTACACTATGAGGAATTTATCTGTTCAAAATATGCCATAAGTATTTTAATGCTATCCCCTGATCTTTTGAGGGTTAGTAAATAGAATAAGATGCCCTGTGAACCCCAAAAATGTGGCTTTCTGCCTGCAGACCTTCAGGAGAAGTGCTTTTCCTTTGGCTTTGAATTTCGTGGGTATGGAGTCATCTTTACATTCTTTTGCTCTTATTCTCTATTGATATAAGATCGCAGTTCTCAAATTATTCTAGTAAGATTTTTCAAGACAGAAAATACGTTTTTGTATTTTTTTTATTTCCTGCACCAGGTCCCATCTACAGAACAGTTTTGATAACTTTTTAAAACCTAATTCCTCTTAATGGGACTAGATACTATAAATGAATGTTAACAACATTTAAAAATTCTAAATACACTTCTGGCATCCTGCTATGTGACTAAAATCACGAACACATTTTGTCGAAGTTCTTAATCTAATGTCTTCATGTTTATATATCTGCACATTTAAGTTGAAATAAAATAAAATGACTCCTCTTTTTATATG
>NW_008332654.1:3499465-3515228 GCF_000622305.1 Nannospalax galili | reverse complement strand
TAAATATATATAAATATATAAATTCCTAAAGTTAGTGCCTTAGGAATGCCTTGCCTTCTAGGGGTGGCCACTTTCTGATGTGCTGTGTGAGCCTAGTGGCCCTCCTGAGATTTTTAAGGACCATGGACAGTTACAGCACCTCCATCTAGACTCATTACAAATGAGTTTGGTAATTCTAATGAAAATAAATGAATCTTTAGTGCTCAACAATAATAGAAGAAATTTAGTTGAAGAGTAATTACCACTAATTGAAAAAATAATTTTACATTTACAATATTCTGCAAGAAATAAAACCAAGCAATTAAAACAAAATCTCTTTTTAAAATTTATTTTCAGAACTGCTTTCGTGATCTACTACATTGCCTACCCTTGGAAAGGTTGGAGGTTGAGGCTTACCTAAGGAGGGCATCCTATCCTTGATCTGTCTCTGGGAATGCACCAATAACTTGGGGCATTGGGAGAGCTAGGCTTATACTGATAGGCAAAGCAAAGTATGACACCCCCCCCCCAAGGTGCTTATCACTACAGTGCTTAGAGGGTGGGATAGGAGGGTGTTTGAGATAGGACAAGCAAAAGTTTAGTCATTTTCTGTGAACCTTATTTCTTAATGAGCTAAGGCACATGAGAATCAAGAATATATACCTGTAAAATAACTTTCAGATTGCCTACAAGATAGTGCTATGGCACTCAACTGGCCAATGAATAGAGAATAAGAGACTGCAGCATGCATGCTCCTGGATAGGACCCCTATATTAAGCCTCACCCATCCATGGCTCAGGTACCATTACAGAAGAGGGGATGGAAAGATTGTAAAAACCAGGGGTGGTACATGACCATATGGAAACAGAGTCTTACAGGCTTCTGGGAACTTGCTCATACGAACTTACAGCAATGGTGACAGCATGCCCAAGACCCATGCAAACTCAAACAGACAAAAACCAGCATAGAACTGGGGAAATTGGCAGGAGGTCCCAACCTTAGTGGAGAAACTATTGACAGCTGATCACTGCTGGGTGAGGGAGAGTTGCTCTCCTTCAAGGGAGTAGTGCTAGATCAGCTGACCAGGCCCCAGTGGATGAACTCAAACAGAGAGAGCTAGGTACAGAAACCTGATTCAATAGGCTTTAACAGGTAAGACAGAATTTGTGGGCTCCTGTG
Organism: Nannospalax galili; assembly: GCF_000622305.1. Lineage (NCBI taxonomy): Eukaryota > Metazoa > Chordata > Mammalia > Rodentia > Spalacidae > Nannospalax > Nannospalax galili. The sequence goes on along the minus strand of NW_008332654.1, from coordinate 3,514,070 downwards.
GGTGGGCTATGGGGAAGTGCACACAAGGAGGTCTAAATATGATTAAAATGAATGAAATTCTCAAAAATTCATTTGAAAAATATGCTGAAAAAATATTCTCATTCTGACTGGCTATCACATTGCCATTCTAATGAACCTACAGGAACTAGCTCCAATGTACTTATCCTTTCAAGTTATCTATGGATTGCTATGAGGATAGTGTACACGATGTCACTGGCTTGGCATAAATGTTTAATCCAAAGCTGCAGTTAGTGTTAAAGAAGAGTATAGAAAGACAAGACAAGGTCATCTCTGGAAAGAACTGGATTCATAGGAGATGGAAATCTTTATCCTTTTGAGGAACTAGCAATTCTCTATCAATATGCTAGATGTGAACAATCTTAATCGCATCAAAGGGAAGTGAATCCCCTCGGGATCCTGAACAAGTTACAGCACAGTCACATTAAGTACAAAATGAGTAGACCTAATTTATTTAATCAGACTAATCTCACATGGTCTGATAGTCCCATTTGCAACTGGTAAGGTTGATTCCCATAAGTTGAAGCAAAAATAACGGCTTGACTCCAAGAACCAAGAAGAAAATGATTACTTCACTAAAGGTAAAATGATAATTGAAGGTCTTTCCCAAAATGTTCTCTAGGTTATTTTTTGGTCAACTAATTATAGAATAAAATGCCAATTAAGTTTGGAACTTGATTATTTATGGGTTGCTTGCACATGTCATATCTTGCCTTTGTATACTGGCATCTCTATGTACAAAATTAGGGGTCATATTGGGTTATATGCCTCTCCCTAATCTGCTACTTTTGAGGCTTTAAATATGTTGGAAGAGTTAAAGAGAGCTGGTACCTAGAATTTTAACATTGATGAGTATTTACAACTATTCTAAGCAACTAGTCCAAAAAGAAATGCATCAAAGAATATAGTTCTTAGTTGTTGAAAAAAAGGTAATCATTTTTTAGGTTTAGAAAATGATTAAACACTATCTTTTAAATGTTTTGGTTTGTAAAACTGCAAAATGGGTTTTACCAAACACATTTTTCATCATTTCTCATTTCACGTGTGTGTTCTAATGAATGTGTAACCCATTTGTTCTGATTCACCTAAGTTTAACCTGAAAAAAATCTTTTTTAAGAATAATATATGATTTCCAAGAAGACTTTAAGTTTCCTTAAGAAGCTATATCTTTACTTTCAATAAAGGGTTAGAGTAGATGCTGAATAGACAGAAAGGAGTAAAACTCTAAAGTTGAGTGCCATATTTTAAATGACATAACTTTACTGACAGTGGAATAAATAAAAAAATTCAACTCTATATTATTTCTATACTGGATAAAATGAAAGGCAAAGAGAAATAAGGCCCACATTTCTACTTACATTAAATGTACCAAGAAGAAAAACAGCAAGTCGAAATGACAAAGAAAATTCAAATGTATATTTCTTTCATATGGAAGACTAGACCTCATTTTAAAAGCAACACTGAGCTGAAAAGAGAGACTGGAGAAAGCCTTGGTTAGTAATGTAAGAGCAACATCTTCTTACAGAAAAGTTCAGATGCCAGCTGGAATTATAAATAAAACCTGGACCACACAAGAAATTAAAACTGAACCTGGGATGAAGCAAGAGTCAGATGACCCTAGACTGGAAGGAATCTTTGCCTCATAACTAAGGAAAGACTAATTCTCTCTACTTAAAAGCATCTTTAAATGAAATCTTTAGAATTTTTTACAGAGCAATCTATGTGATACAAGATTCAACTTACCTAGAAAATAGCTTAATCAAGGTTATATGTGATACATGTCCCCAATTACAAAACAAAAGAAGCAGTGTCACTGGAACCAAGAACAAATCACATACTAGATTCACAACCATGTCAGACATTGGAAATATCAAATAGGATAACTATGTCTAAAGCATGTCTAAAGACAAAATGAAAAAATGAATAACGCCTTCTCAAATATAACCAGACTACAAAAACAACCAAATATAATTTTCAGAAACTACATAAATAAAAACACATCATAATAAAGCAGTTAAGAAAGATATCAACAAGATGTTGCATAGAGACAAAATAAAAATTTAAGGATTTAAAGAAAAGGATTAGAAGCAATGTGTCAAAAAGAAAACACAATTTTAATCAAATAAGCAAAGGTCAATGCAACAATGGTAATAATTTTCTATAACATAAAGAAATATGAATCCAGATAATGTCAACTATTAGAATAATTTGACTCACACTGAAGTGAAATTTTCTACAGAAAACTGAATACAAAAGAATGCCTTTAAAACCATCCAAAAAGAAATTATACAAAGGCAACTTCATAAAAGTAACAATATATAAAAGACCAAAGAACCCAGATTTCTGTCTTGAAAGTGTGAAGGGAAAATAAGTGTGAATCTAGAAACTGAGACTGTGTATTCACCCTTGCTAATTTTTTAGGAAGAGTAACTAAAGATACTTTCATCACAACAAAAGCTGTGAAAGTTTACCCCAACATACTTCACTAAAGAAAATTCTGCAATATATATTTCACAGACAAAGACTGTAAAGGAAACATATGATCAAATAAATTTGAAAATGCAGCATGTAGACAAAACATAGTCTGTCTAGATAATCAATCAAAACATATAGCTTGGGAATGGGGATGTATTTCAGTTGGTAGCATTCAGGAAGCCCTAGGTTCCACCTCAGCACTGCATACACCATGTGGTATTGTGGAAGAAAGAAAGGCATTATGTATGATTCTGGGGCTGTAATGTGGTCACAAGCACTGAGAAAGCAATTTGGTATCTTCTTCATCTTTGATATACAGCATACCCATGACATACACAGATGAAATGGAAAATTGAAAAGATGCTCTTCTCTTGATGTTCAATTATTTCATTAAAAATATTTTTATTTTATGATCCTATAATGACTTTTATTCCATAGTTTGTAAGATGTTGCTATAGAGAAACTTCTAAGCTACCCTGGAAACAGGTAAACAAAATTCAAATTCTTCCATAATGATCTGGCTCATAACAATATTTTTTTAAATATGTAAAAATTAGAATAGCCACCAAAATTAAAATAGATAATTAAGTTGTGGCATATTCAACAGGAACATATAACAATAAAATTAAGTGATTGTTAAACTATCAATACACATCAGAAATATAATATTGTTTTGAAAAATAAAAGGAATGGATTAATAATATAATTTTCAAATCTAAGTCAATAAACAAACTAATCTAAATTTTAGAATATATATAAATATATGACAAAATTTTTAAAAGATGAAAAGACAAAGGAACATTAAATTAAAATTCAGAATAGATTAATAGGAGCAAAGAACAAGCTCAGAAAAAGTGCATACAACTGACTGCAATGGATCCAATTTATAGTTCAAAAAATGACTGTGTGTCCATTCATTTAATTGTTTTATTTACTCAATCAAATAATTTATATATACATAAAATATTACATAATGAAGTGTAAAAACAGGCACTGAAGAGGAACCCTTTAATTGTTAAAGGTTTGGAACTTGGAGATGTGATTGAGGTTAGCACAATCACACATTCCTCACTGCCATGAGATAAGTAATATATGGTGGGGGAGATGCATGCAAGAACTTTCTGGCACATCCATCGGAATCTGAATGAGTTACAGAGAGAGTATGCCTCTTGAGACACTTTAGTGAGGGCCTCATAGTCATATGTTTCCTGTGGTTTAGAAGTAGTTCTGTCTAAGGCAAGGATTGATGTCCAAAGGATGCCTTAGATGACCCCCTTTGATCCTCCTCAGCATATGGTTCTGGGTCTTTTGGTCTTATCCTTCTCTTCTGAGGCTTGACAACTACATGACCTTAATATGTCTCTCTTTGAGTCTTCCTTGTCTACCTTAAACAGTCTCCCAGGGAACACAGTGTATTTTCAAGTGAGTGGTACATCTTGGATAAACCATCAAGAAAAGGCAAATAAATCTAACAGAGTAAGTGATTAACTCTAGACTTTGACCTTTTCACCTTCTTCCAGGAATGTTACTGCATGTGATGGACCAAGTAAAGTACACACAAACACATTTACAGCATGTGTTATTTGAGAATTCTGCATAATGTAATTGCTAACAAAAATTAAGAGAAATATGTATATCAGCAAATAGAAATAAATTTAATAACTAACTGGATTGATAGCATCCCCATCCTGGTCCCTCAGCGGCATTCTCAACAGGGTTTTCATCCAGGGCTCTAATACTCTTCCTGCACAGGCTCAGTGATGCTCCCAAATCCATCCTAGCTCCATGTCACTCCAGCCTTGCAAAGGGAAGCTCTGCCTCAGTACAAAGGAGGGCAAATGAGCGTTTAGCTTGCCCCACAGCCACAATAGTACACTCTAAGTGCCACATTTGAGGGTTAGCTTATACAAATTATTTAAATATTCAAAATAAATATGTAAATATTGAAAAGAATTTGAGGTTCAGTTATATATTAAACTCTTCAATTCAATAAGCCTCCTCCACTTCACACTCCAATAAATAAGCGGTTTTGTTTCTCATGGAGTATTTTCATTTTTTGACTCAGGGTGATTTCATATTGTCATTTTCCATTTGATTCTTTAATTTGGAGATGTTTTGGAGGTCTTTGAAATCTATTCACATACACAATATAAAATAAATTTGTGTTCTAAGGAACAGAAATTCAAACTCCCTAGATACTTTCTCATTTAGTACATGAGATACAGCAATGAAAATGCGCCCAGTGGAAATTTTCTTTTTTATATTCCATAAAAGTTTTTCACAGTATGAATATATTTGTATCTTATTTTTGTGAGTTAAAGCAAATAAATAAAATGGTTTAAATAAAAGGCCATTGAAATGAGCTGAGACCCGAGAAGGGGTATGATGTAACACACAACCACAAGTTTTAGTGCTGGAGGCAAATGTCTGCATTCAATTTGCCACTGGAGTCTTAGAGCGAAGACCAAACTTCCCCAGCCACCCCTGCCCTCGAAGCAGCAGCCAGCTGCAAGCCAGATTCCCACCAGACGGAATGCAGGTGAAACATCAGGGCAGCAAGAGCCCAGTTGGAAGGGGGCATGTGGAGTTTGGAGAGTTTTAGAAAATTTTATTGCAGGAACACATGTGTTCATGTAGCAGATGGAAGCAATTATGGCAGGGAAACTTTGCCCCACCCTTAAAACCAAATTCCAATACTGTGAGCTCAGGCTAATGACTCTCCTCCAAGACAAGTAAAATCAGACCACAGTGAATTTTGAAGATTGACTTCACATTACATCAGGTCACCATCAGCCCTGTTAAAAACTCAATCAGGACCTGATGGTATCTCTACCTCATTTCTCATTGGGAAGGATATGACCTCAAACTTGCTCATCTAAAATGAGTATGGTTTCTGTAGTCGCTCTTGCAAACCTCATCTGACACTGGCCTTTTGCAGTCTGACTGTAGAAAGTACAGTTATGATTGCTAATGAATAGCATGATTATTCCAGATAGGAGAAATTTGTTTTATATGAATATTTCTGCACATATGGCCCTTTCTGAAGTAATCTTAGTTTCTTTGAAGGAGACAGGAGGGTTCTTGACATCTCCTTTAATAAACAGTATCATGGGAATTAAGATGGAGTAAATAAAGCAGACTACAGTCAAGTGCTAAATCTATGACCTATAAAAGAGTCAGAAGGATTAGAAGTAAATCCAGCCCCATGAACTCTTGTCTGAGGGTTTATCCTGCAGACTTGGGCGCTATGATAATTTCTCCCTGTTTTTGGTCTTGCAGTATGATTGCCATCCCTGACTGGTGACTCAAAAAACCTGGCTGGTAATGATTATGAATGTACAGCTGTGTGTTTGCTTTATAGAAATGTAGGCTGACCTGTCGGAGGAGTTCAATGCTGTTTCTCTTGTGGAATCATTGGCTGAAGGATTTACTGAAAAATGAGAAGAACTGAGAAAGTATGAAAATTCAGGGTCTTAAGGGGATGAAATGGGCTTTTCAGTGTCTTTTGATTATGAGCCTGAATCTTTAACATCTGCACCATCTCTCCGGCCCCTGCTTTGTGTCTGAAATCAGTTCTTCTGGCAATATACAAAGTACAAAAATACTTCCTATTGAGAAATAAAAATAATTTAATATTTAAAGGTTGATTTTTAAAACAGTTTGTTATTCTAAATAGAGAAGTAACGAATAACCTAAGCAAGGAAAAGAAGTCATAAATGTACATTAGTTTAGAGCTATTTAAAGACACAAAGCTGCATTCTAAATGTGGTTCAGGTAGTCAGACAAGTTCACTGCATGAGCACAGCTGGAAAACCTGAACAAGCAGAGTAGAGAGAGCACAGAGAAAATGCTACAAGGTGTGGCTTCCATTCCTGATTTTTTCCCCATACTTCAAATGTATGTATTACCATAGATAAAGACTTAACTCTCAAGTTCTTATAGACCCATAAAAAGAGAAAATAATACCTTCCCTACCTCTTTCATTGAGCTAGTGAGCATGGGAATGAGAAAATACATTTGAAAGAATAAACGGAAGTGTGTTTCCTAGGGTGGCTCAAGCACCTTTGGGTGACAAGATCCGTAGTTCCCCTTTCCTGGTCTGCTTAGTCACGTAGCTCAGTGCCACTGTGTTACCATTGGGCATAACAAGTTGAGTCCCTGCCCCATACCAGGATCTAAGTTCTTTACTTCAGAGAGACACAATGTTAACAAATTTAAATGTTGGGAAGAACCAAACATTCACAGTGAAAGAAACAATGATGAGTTTACTGGCAACTGACTTATTCATACATGAATCATTTCAGCAAACCATCCCACATACCTTTCATTATCATTCTTGGTGCTAGATACAGTGATAACAAAATGAAATGGAAAGTCAGACCAGGTGTGTGACAGAATTCAGGGACTAAAAGGTGATCAAAAGCAATCAGAAAATTTCCTGGGCTTTGGTATCCAAGGCTGGGTTGATACATTAAAGATTTTCAGACTGAAATTACATGGCCTAAATGAAAAGGAGGAGACTTGATCACTCATACTGAAGTACAGAGAAGATCAACTATCTGCAGAAAGCAGCTCCACCCGCTCTTCAGAAGCAGCAGGTCCACTAGTCAGCAGTGGACACCCAGAGCTTCAGGTCTTCCCTTTATTCAATCTAGCAGCAGATCTCAATTCTAGTCTGAGAATCATTCCAAATCCATTTATGTCTCCCTGATTGCTGAAGGCCAGCTTGATGCATGAGAATTTTCTTGTGGTGACAACTATCTATTCAGCATAGATAGGGAACCAATGACAGACCAAAGTAATGATCTACGAAAGTCTAGCTTGGTAAGCCAATAAATCTATTGAGTTACTTATGGACTATGGGTGAAAAGTTACTTACAGGAGTGGGAATGACTCAAAAGCAAATGCATCACAGAAAAGCCCACCCCAAAGGTGAAGACATAAAAATTGTAACCCCAGAGCTCCCTGCCTGACTTGCAGGTGGGAAAGGTGGCTAAGACAGTCAGTTCTCCTATCTCCAACTGGGTTCTTATCATTTCTAGGAATGCAATGGACAGACAGCACATGGTATACAAATAGGGAGAACCTTATTAACTTGGGATTAACCACTGTAAATGGGGAAAAAAACAGGTCTCCGTGTGGGCATGACAACTGTAATGGAAGAGTGAGATCTGAACTCTTAGTAGTAGTAGGATACTAGCTGATAGCTCTTAGGAGTTTCCCTGCTCCAAAAAATGTTCCTACTCCAACAGGTCTCTGTAGCATCAAGTTGGATATCTGGAGTCACAAGTTTCTGGAGCAGCAGGTCTTGGAGCCTGGGATGCAGGTCTCTGAAGTGATAGATCTTGGAGGATACAAAAGGAGCAAGAATGAATTCTCATCTGCAGCCAAAGTGTGGAGTCTCAGAGCAGTAATGAGTCTGGCTTCTGCCTGCAACTGAAGGTTGAGTCCTGGATGCTGGAACAATGAGAGTCTAAGCAAGTTCCCTGCCTCAGAGGAGCCTATCTCCCTGAATCTTGAGGGCAGTCTTTCTTCTTATCTATCCAGAGCTGCTGAGCCCGCAGAAAGTGGTCTCCATCAGGTTGTCAGTTGGCTCCCTGCCACAGCAGTGGGGGGTGGGGGGAGCAAGGACTTAGACATCAAAAGGGCACCACTAGAAACTTTGAGCCCAATTTGGTGCTACAACAGTTTGATCACCTTCTCTCCCAGAGCTGATGCTGCCATCTACCAGGAGCTGTCCAGCTGCTGTCACATTGGGCTCTGATAGACATTAATAGGTCAGTGTGACCTTTCATCATCTTTTCCTGCTACAGCCTGTTCCTCTGCCCAATTGTGCTTGGGGTTTTTTGTTACAGTTTCCATCCAGCCAAGGTTTGTGCTGCTTTGCTGACAGCTGAGGCCACTCACTGCATGGATTGAGGTAGTCCACCACCACTGGCTTTTCGCCCTCAGGGCTTGAGCCCCCAGCTCCCACAAGCTCTGAATCTGGGAGCCCTTCTACTCCTATCATAGACAGCTCAACAAGTCCAAGAATCTTCTCCAGACAGTTCAAGTCATGGTAGTATCCTCTCTAGGCAGCTTGACCTCATCTCCTTTACCCAGCAATTGTTTACTGCTTCCATGATGTGGGGGATGGGCCTTGTTATCTTCTTAGCTTCAAAAACTTCTTGAGGCTTGTAAGTTTTTTATTTCCTGAGCTCCATCATCCTAAAGTTAATGTTTCACCTTAGATCTTCCTGACCTTTAAGGAGCTTCTCTCCAGCATGGAAAGCTTCCACTTGGGGGAAATAGCTGCACACATAGCTCTTTCCCATAAGGTGTCATCATGCCTCATGGAGCTATGGAAGGTATTTTGGGCTTGCACTCATGGTCTTTCCACTCATATTGTGTCAGCTTCCTATTACTGTGATAAAATATCTGAGAAAATCAGCTTCAAGAAAGAAAGATTTATTTTGGCTTACAGTTTCAGAGGTTTTAATTCAAGGTAACTTGGCCCTGTTGCCTTCAGGGCTGTGATGAGGCATAACATCACAGAAGAGCATGTGTGTGGTTAAGAAGATCTGTTAAGCAGATGGTGTTGAAGAAGTAGAGATGAGAAAGGTCCAGAGTCCCAATAGCCTGTTCATGGGGAAGCACCCAGTGATCTAATTGTCCTCCAGTAGGCCGTGTCTCCTAAAGGTTCTACTACTTACAAACAGTACTATTAGCAGAGAACTAAGCCTTCAGTATTTGAGCTTTTGGGGGAAATTAAGTATGTATTCCACCCATCTTCTTTATAAGAGCTAAAGTTATGATTTTCATTTACAAAAAAAGAACTGGAGGGATAACTGTTCAAATATGAGAACCTGAGTTTGATCCCCAGAACCTATGTAAGAAAGCTCACCATGGTGGCACAAACTTGTAATCCCAGCACTGAAGAGGCAGAAACAGGCAGATCCCTAGAATCACTGGCCAGCCATCATATACTAATCCACAAACCCCAGGATCAGTGAGGGATCCTGTCTCAAATACCAAAGTGGCCAGAACCTGAAGAAAGGTACCCAAGGTTGACTTCTAGACTCCACATACCTGTACATACATGCATCTACTCAAATGTGCACCAACAGAAACATGTATGCACATACACATGCATATGTTCACACAATAAAATAAAACACTTCAATTTTGCTTATAATCACTTTAATAACTTTTTATAACTTAAAAAATAAAATCCCAGTCTTAAATAAAAACCCATGACTTACAAAGCCTGGCCTCCCTCACCACCTCCAAAGGCTTCGTATTTCATCCTTCTCTGAGCTGTGACTACGCTGAGGCCAGCACTACTTGTTTTGCTTTACTCTTCTTTCCTTACCCCTTCAGATAGTTCACTGGATCTCACATCTCAGTTTCAACTCAAAATTTGCCTCCTCAAAGAGCCCTAGTACTCCGTGCCCATATGAAGTCTCCTCTCACAGCTGAACTCTGGTTCTCCATTCAATTGGCTTACACACATCACAGGCAGCCATTCTTCCATTTACCATCTCCAGTGTCTTAGTCTCATGATGAAATGGCCTGTGTACCTGAATCATAGCTTTATTCTCACAATCTTGCAGAGCACTTATTATGATGTAGTCACTCAAAACTACTTTGAAGTGAAGGAACATCTGAATAATACCTACCAATTTTTTGTGATTTTGTTATAAAACAAGATTATTAAAAGTAGACACAAGGGGTCAGAGAGATGTCTCAGTGGTTAAGAGCACTGTCTGCTCTTGCAGAGGACCCAGGTTTGATTTCCACACCTACATTGTGGCTAACAACCATCGGTAACTCCAGTTCCAAGGCATCCAATGCCCTTTTCTGACTTCCACAGGCATTGCATGACATGAGTGTACTTACATACATGCAGGCACTATATAAAAATAACAAAAATTTTTAAAAGTATACACAAAATGTGAAACTATCAGAAACTCAAGAAACATTCTTGAAACAGGAAAGCAAAGAAAGCAAGCCTGAAGCAGGGTTACTTAGGCTGTGTACAGAAGTAGAAAGAAGCCTTTATCTGATATAAAATCTTCTGCACAGCAACAAAGGTGTGCCTGAAACTTTAGCCCAAGGAATCGCACATTTTAGGATTTAATATAGAGGATAAGATTGATTGTTGGAGATGGAGTTCAATCATATGAGACTAAAATTTCATTGGCTAGTGAAGAGTTTAGAATAACATACTAAGCTAAGCTGTATTTAATTTATTTGATGTGTGACAAGATCAATGAAAAGTTTCTAAACAATGTAATAAATGATCAGATTTGACTGACTATTAAGGAAATTCAAGTGACAGAGAAGAGAACAGAGAGATCAGTGAGAAGCAAATGCAGTCCCAGCCTATGAGAAGTGAGCTGAAACTTGTGGCTTCCTATTTAGTGGATGGTTTTCAAATACTCAAAATTAAGAATGAAGAGAAAGCAAGTTTAGGTAAAAAGACATAACTTTGATATTTTATGATGCTATTTTTCCAAATAAGCAGTAAGTGCCTAATACAAAAACATGACACAAAACAAAAAAAATCTCAGCTGGATTCTTACCTCCTAATTCCTACAATTGATATGACTTTGCTATGTGGCCATAAGTACCTGCATAGACATTTTTGTTTAAATTTTTGTTTTCATTGTATGTAATTAGAAGCATAGATTGCTTTTCATTTGTAATATGTCATATATTTGCATAAAATATGTAACATTTCTATTATCACAATTTTCAGGAGCCTCACAATGCACTATGCTAACACATGGGAACATCATTTCACTTGACCAGTTCCCCATTGTTGAGTGCTTCCTGTTTCTCGAGTTTTATTGTTGACCATAACATTGTAGTGAAGACATTTTTTTTTTTTAAATACATCTTGAACATACATTAGAACCTAAGGGGCTTCCATAAGTGATAATAACAAATTCCATGTTTAAACACTTTCTACATTCTACATGCCATATCAAATGCCTTTAAATATTATTTGATTCATTCCTCACTATGTTTAGATATTAACCCTAAACCCCATTTATCAGAAGAGAAAACAAAGGTTTAAAAATAATAAGTAATTTATACAAGTTCACAGTCAGCAAGTCCCAAAACAAGGCCCCTGTGGCTCTGTGAGAGTGCTTGCCCAGCATGCATGAAGACAGATTCAGTCCTCAGTACTTCCCAAACAAGGATTGCATTAGAGCATAAAACCAATATTCTTAATCACTTCCCTGTGTCAGCTCTTAAATGGCATTTGGAAATGTGGATCTGAGAATGAATAGAAGGTAGAAATTCAGAAATTCTATTCCAGGTTCAGTGAGTCATTAGCATCTGGTGAATTCGGGATACAGGCTGTCTGTTGACTGGAATCACCTGGGAATTCTGAGCTCGGACTGTCAGACTGTTGGTAGGACTCCTCCCTAGAATTAAATCAGACTCTGGCCAATGGAAGGTGAAAGACAGCTATTATGAGAACTTAAAACATGCTACAGGTGATGCTAATATGCAGTGTTTTTAAAAAATTGATATATAAAAACATCTTTTAAAAACTATTACTAATTAAAATATAATTGTATATATTTGTGAAATATATGATGTGATACTTCATGGATACAATATAAAATAAAATGATCAAGTTCATGTGTGTGTCAGAGAGAGGGAGGGAGAGAGAGAAAGAGAGAGAGAGAAAGAGAGAGAACACTGTCAGAATTTTTAGCCTATAGGAACTTGAGTCTGACATGGTAGTGTACACCTTGTCCTCAGTAGTAGTAGCCCCAGCACTCGGGAGCCTGAGGCAGGAGGATTGTAAGCACTAGGTACCAGCTTAGGCTAGATGGCAAGTTAGAGACCTGCATGGGCTATACAGCAAAACTGTGTCTTGCCTCCACGCCTTCTGGGGCTTATGGAAAAGTATAATTTTTAGGATGCAAATGTCAGTTGATGCATCAATATTGATCACTGGACAACCTCAAGTAGTTTGCTTTAGTCATCTTAGACTGATGGGAATGAAAACAGATGGTTCTTGGCTTTCCATCTGGTTTTCCCCAGGCAGTTCAGAGTACTGAGTCTCATTACTCCACTTCTCTCCTGCTCTGTCCTCAGACTGGTTAGTCCATTTCGGTATCCTCTGCTGGTTCATCTTCATAAAGTTGTTTTGAACCTGGTAGAAAATGCTCTAAAGAGTATTTTTAGTTTAATACAATACATTTTTGTTACTTGCCTCAGTTATATATACATCAGGATCTGTATATTTTAGTATTTTAAATAGTATTTAATTTAGTAATATAATACTATATGCATGAATCACAAATTATGCTGATTACTATGCTAATTATGGAATTTTGATCTCCTTTCCAGTATTTTATGATAAAACCTGTATTTCTACTTTTCTTACTAAAATCTTCAGGTTCAATGTCTTCATCATTAGTGAATATTCAAGTCATAGAAAATAGATTTTAAAGCACACAAATGTTCATTTCTGGTTTTGACATATGACAGACTTTGAAACAAAGTATAAGGTTGTGAATAAAGTTTTCTAGTCCTAGAAACTCCCATGATAATGTTTTTATTTTTTCTTAAAGGATATGTAGAACATAACCACTTATTATTCTAATTTTTGAAATTTGTGTTTTACAGTATAAGTTTATATGTATGCAGTATTTTAGTTCCTTCAGTAGTGCTATAAGAGCTGAGAAAGGGAAATGAGTGAGTGGAGGCAGGGTACCATGTACCACAGGGTGATTTCAGGAGGTAGGTGTGTGTGGGGGGAGGGACAACATGGAGGAAGAGTGAGAAGATGGAGTCTGGGAGGCAAGACCCACAGATTGCTGCTGTGGGTATCAGGAATGGGACTAGAAATTCAGTTCCAATAGCCACCAGAGAAGCATCTGGACTATCTTCCTGAATTGTCCTCCTGAAGACAGAAGAACATCTGTCCATTGAACCCCATCCCCCAGCGAGAGAGGGTGATCATGGGAGCCTTATTTCACATCACTTGCACTTTAAAGATGTTACTGTGCAGAAGTCCTAGTGGCCTCCATAGCCCCTGAGAAGGTGCTGAGGCAGAAAGCCTATGTCTGAGACAGGGCTCTGCTGACACCGTGAGTGTCTGCCCTCTCAGGAACTTACCTAGATTAGAACTGGGTTGATCAAATGTGATACTGGATACTACAAGTAATTCAAATATTGTTAGGAGCAACAGAATTCTGGGCCTCACACCTTCCAATCCTTCATCTTTTGCTGCCCAGAAAATTATTTTCAGCTCATATGGCTTTTTCTATTTTTAACTTTTTACCTTTTTTGAGACAGGGTCTCCCAGTAGACCCAACTGGCCTTGAATTGACAGAGAATTGCCTGCCTCTGCCTCCTGAGTGCTGTAATTAAAGGCATGCACCACCAGTCCCTGAATCATATGGCCTTTTACAAATGTTGTTTCTAATAATATTCTTATTCTGCTGTTTGTGGATATGAACTAAAGAGATGGCTTAACAGAAAAAGTGCTTGCCACAAAAGCTTGAGAGCCTGCGTTCAATACCCAGTGCCCACATAAAAAGACAGGCTCAGCAGTTAAGAGCACCGGCTTGGCTGCTCTTGCAGAGGACCCGGGTTTGATTACCAGCATGGTGGCTAAGAACCATCTGGAAGTCCAGTTCCAGGGTATCTGATGCCCTCTTCTGAATTCCTCAGTCACTGCACCACATGGGTACACTTACACACACCCAGACAATACACTCCTACACATAAAATAAAATAATAATATATTTGGTTTGAGCCCTGCGCCACTCCTAGTCTTGGGGCCCCAGACACCTGGGCCAGAGCAACCCAGTCCCTTTCTTGGGCTCCAGGAGCACCACTTCTGGTCCTGGCCCCGCCCTCACCCTCTGCTTCCCTGGGCCTGCACCACGGGCTAACTCTCCTAGCCTGCACTACTATCCTCAGGCCTCTTGAGGTAAGTCTATAGTGCAACTCTCCACGCCGGGACTCCCTAAGCCACATTCACCCTTCCATCCCTCCAGCCGTTCTATACTCCTAGTTTGGGCGCTGCGCCATTCCTAGTCTTGGGGCCCCAGACACGTGGGGAACCAATACTGCTTCCCGATCCTTCTAACCCAGACCA
>NW_008332654.1:3483927-3493254 GCF_000622305.1 Nannospalax galili | reverse complement strand
TTATGTCTTATAGGGTTTATACTGAGTACAATATTGTATAACTGTAATAATTCAACTGTAAACCTAAAAATTTACAGCCAAATTTGAAAGAGATGCATCCTACCTCAGGAAAACGTTATTGAATATGTCAATTGTGTTGTAATGATATGCTTCTTCTAAGTATGTTGTTATTAAATAAATCATTTTTAAAAATTAAAAAAATAATAATAATATATTTATAAAAAATGAAAGGTGCAGTAGCACATGCCTGGAATCCTAGCACTCGAATGCAGAGACAGGAGGATCCCAGGGGCTCAGTGGCCATTCAGTCTAGTCCATTAGTTCAGTGAGAGATCCTGTCTCAAATAATAAGATGGAGAGTGATAGAGGAAGACACCATACATCAACAGCTATCCTTCACACATACACACATAGGTAAAACCACAAGCATAGACAACATACACATATACAGGCAAAAGATTATATAAATTATAAATATTCATATATTTCAAGCTATAAAAATTTAGTCAGCCTTCTTTCCAACATATGGCTTCCATACATAGAAAATCATTTTTCTTGCCTGCCTCCCCCATATACGGATATTACCATTGTAGTATTATAAATGTTTTAAATATAAGTGTACTACTTTCTCATTGTTGTGACAAAAATATCTGACAAAAGCTATTTAAGGAAAGGTTTATTTGGCTCACAATTCAAGGGTGGGGAAGCTACGGAAGTCATGGTGGCAGTCGCTTGAAGCACCTGATGACATTATAGCCACAGTCAGGGAGCACAGACAAATGAAGGCTGGTGTGCAGCCCTCTTTTTCCTTTTACTGTAATACTAGACTCCAACCCATGGAATAGCATTACCCACATTTAGGGTGGGTCCTCCCACCTTAACTATTCTATTCTATTGCCATGGCCAAATATTGTCTCCAAGGTGATTCTAGATCCTGTCAAATTGATAATGAATGTAAACCATCAAAATTAAGAAATATAAACATATAGCTGTTATCAAGACCAAAGATGATAATGTTATGATATAGTTCCTTTCCAGGGCAACTTTGCTTTCCTGAATTTACAGAGGTTTTTTTGGTTTTGTTTTGTTTTGTTTCGTTCAGTTGCCTTTTGCCATCAAGGATTTATCTCTGTACTTTCTACAGATCAAAAATCCTCAGCATATATTCTGTCAGAATACCATCTTAAGGGAAGTATTCCTTATGGAATTCCTTATCTTCATTCTCCTCTTTAGTTCCTTATAAGTTGCCCTTGCTCATCTGTAACTTTTCCTCAAACTGCGGTCCTCTAATCTGGACTGTCTGGCCTATATCATGTACTCCTTACTTCCATGCCTTCCTCTTCTTTTTCCCCTTGTTTTTAAATATGAAATGTGTCCCACTGGCTCACAGGTTGAGTACTTGGTTCCCAATTGTTGGCACTATTTTGAAAGATGCTGGAAACTGTGGCAGATGGAGCCTAGCAGGAAGAAGTCACTGCGGGCATGACTTTGAAGGCTATATGTGTTCTTGATTCACAGATAATTTGTGTCTACGTCCTGTGTGCTGTGAGGTGAAGAATGGACTGTACCGAAAGTACCCATTGCCGAGATGCGCTGCCCGGGCATGGGGAGCGAGCCGACCCTGACTGAACCGCTCAAACCCTGAGGCACAGCAAACTTCCCTTCCCTCCTGGTGCTTTGGCTGCGGCTACACAGGTGTAACTAACACAGCCTGTCAGAAACAGTACAAAGGACTGAAGATTCCTGAGATTTTGGTGAGGTAAAAATCCACCCATCCTCACTGATCCATAGTTTAGCAAAGTAGAATTTCACGTTAAATTTTATTTTTGTGATTTTTGAAAAACATTGCATTTCAGCCCACAGTTTTGCTGCGACATTCTGGTGTCTCTCCAATTTCTGATCCTTTCAAAAGGGGGTGGGGCATGCCTTTAATCCCAGCACTTGGGAGGCAGAGGCAGGCCGATCTCTGTGAGTTCCAGGACAGCTGGAGCTACAGGGAGACTCTGTCTCAAAAACAATTTAAAAAATTAATTAATTAAATAAAATTAAATAAACTAAAAAGGGGTGGGGCATGGCAGAAGGAAGATTATTTTGCCTTTTGCTTATTTGGCCTTCTCTCTCAGCACCGCGGTGATTTATCCTGTTGCTGCTGCTACTGTTGAGGATTCCTTTGTTGACAACAGAGCCAGTGTTTCCAGGCTTACAGCACTGACTAAGGACCAACGACTATTCAGGAACCCTCCAGGTTTTCAGTACTGCACTGGGACAGCTGAGGCACCCAGCCCTGTGGTCTGAGCAATTGCCAGGGTCTCGGGCCTTTCCAGTGTGAGACAGTCATCGTGGGACTCCTCCAGCTACTGAGGCCCCCACCTGCCTCAAGAACCCAGCAACTACCAGGTTCTCAGCCTCACAGGTGTGATTCAGTTGTGGCTACCATTTCGAAGTAAGCTGACTGATACATTCTTTTAATATATATTCATTCTGTCAGCTCTATTCCCCTAAGTAATACAATGGTCTTGGAGTTTGTGTGGTTTTGTTGTTACTGTTTATTTTTTTGTCTTTTCTCTACATAGTAACTTACATTCACATTTGACACAATATGCTAGCTGTTTACAGCAATTTTAATCTTAAAATCTATGTCTTGAAGTTCTTGAAAATTTTATTATTGCTTAATAATATTCTTGTTTCTTTTTTATATCTCTTACAGGGTGTTCTGTTATTTTACAGACACATTTTACATGCTGGTCAGAATCATTTAGATTTACCAAAGCCTCTCTCACTTTACAAAGATCCTATCCCATCAAAGGGCTTAGTAAAACCATTAAAGCCCCATACCATTCTCGAGGCCCCAGTTAAATTAAGCTTTCTTTCATAACTCTGGTGAACACAGTCTCATCTGGCCCAGTGAACTGGACATCATATATTGCTTTTCTCATACCTAGTTCTCTCAGAAATGCCTACCCCTCTTTTATAGTTCTCCTGGCCCTGCTAATCATGTTAATCTCCCTTGGTAACACCATGTATCTTTAATGCCTTCAACCAGCCACCCCACTAAGGACTGCTCCCCTACTGCATTGGCCTAGGTTTAACAGCCTATATTGCAAGGATGGATGGGTAGTTATATAACACAGCTCTGAAGCTTCTGAAGGACTTAGACTGACGCCATTTGCTCCCATGTCTCATACTCTCACAAGACACGTGGCCAGGGGCCCTCTGCTTGCTTGCCTGTGACTTTTTCCCAGTTTTAACAGTTCTAACATGGAATATTTCCTAGCTACAGTACAGTTAGCCTTTTTTTCCTTTTTACTATTATCTGTCTTTTCCTCTGAGTCCTTGGACCTTACACAAGTCAAAGTGTTCCGCCTTTTTTCTCTCTCCAGCTCTGCAACTGGGTAGGCCTGTGCAGCCTTTTCAGCTCTCCCTGCCTGGGGCATGTCTTTTATCACGCAGTGGCTGCTCTCTCTCTCTGGGTGCTCCATTTGGGTCCAGAGCAGGTAAAAGCTTTTCTAGCCTTTGGGTAACCTTTAACAAATCTTCACATACAGCATATCACCACACTTACAACATAGCTGTGGCCCACGCTTCTGTGTGGCTGGCCTGTTTTTAGTAAGCCATCGTAAAAACCACATCAGTGTGGCCATCAGCACTCTTCTAAAACTCATTCTCAGTTTCGTCATATCCTGCCAGGCTATGCCAATTTTGTCTCCTGAATTCCCTCTGGGTCTCTTGCACTATCAAGCAAACCATATAACATCTTTATGTGCATTTATTAACTTACAAAGGAATGAGTACCCAGTGCCTAGCCCTGCACCGCAGCTCAGAGCCTGCCATATCAGACCATGCCATGCCCGTGGTCACTGCTAGCATTTGGCCCCTCCTGGGCCAGCAATTTCGCCTCAGGTCATTAAGAGTCAGTCCATTCTGTCCTTGAGCTGCTGCGTGGCTGCGCATTCCCCACGCCATGCACGCTACCTGTGGCTTGCAGCTTCCATCCCAAGATGGCTCCCAGCAGCCCCCAGTAGGCCTCGCTCTGCGGCAGGCCCAGACCCTTGGAGGAACTAGCCAATTGGGAGACAGGTGTCTAGATTATATAAATGGGGAAAAGGATCAGGAAAGTTGGATGAGCACAAGCATTCATCTCTGTCTGCTGACTAGAGACACAATGTACTACTACCTCACAGTCCAGCTGTCATGCATTCTCTACCATGATGGACTGTATTGTCATAAATAAAATGCCAAAATAAACATTTCCTTTTTGGGTTGCTTTTGTCAGGCATTTTGGCATAAGAACAAGAAAAATATTTAATACATCTGCCTGTGTTCTAGGAATAAAACCCTGGGTAGAAGGCTTGAGATATACTGTGTGCTATCTTGATTTTATCTAACTGCCTCTTTTTTTCATCCTGATACTTCAACTCCATTCTCTACTGTACCTGGGATCCAGAGTCTGGTGATTTTATAGTTTAGCTTCTCCAGAGAATGAAAGTCTGAAGAATGAGGGAAAACTATCACCTTGGTAGGGATGTGGCATAGGTTGGAGAATTGGCAAGATCTGAGGATTTAACTGCTTCTCACTAGAGCAACAGGTAGCTTACTATTTTCAACTCCATCTCTTACTCTCACTTTCTAAACCAGTATGTCTATCCTGGGTCTTTGTTGTATACATTATCTGAATAGATTTATTTCTCCTGGGTGTCTCTGTCTACTGCCCTTGGGTTCCTCTTTCTCTGGTCTGGGTCTTCTACCTACTCTCTATCACATATGCATTTGTCAGCATCTGTTTTCCACATTTCTCTCATTTCCTATTCTCTGTTTTTGTAATATTGTACTTTTTAAATGTCTGTATAAATATAACAGCATATACATAGGCCACCCCATTGAGGCAAAAGTCCTAACAACTTTATTTCTGTAACATTGGTGTTCTATTTTGTTGTAATTGTCATTGAACAAATTCATAAAACAAAAATGTCAAAACAATTAAAAAACAAAGGACAGCGAAAAGGAAACGGCATTTGCCAAGTGATTTCAGTAGAACAAGCACGTAGCTAGGTACTTTCCAAATAAAATCCCATTGAATCCTTATAGTCTCTGTATTCCATAATGACCGTCTGTCACACAGATGAGAAGTTAAAGTAACTGGACCAGGATCACAAAGTTCCCAAATGGGTGAACCAAGACTTCAGTCAATGTCTCAGTGATTATTTCTCAAGTAATTACTCTCAGATGCAAGGAAATCCCTCAGAACGTCAACATCTTGTCACTACTGTGAAACACAAATAGATGCATCTGATCATTTCACAGAATTAAAGACTATATCTGAACCAAGTACTATCCTAGAGATACCTTTTTTTCTAAATTATCCTGCCTCACTTTCAAAGTGGCCTTTGCTTGAGTGCTTGGTGATAGGTGGGGTGCAACTTGAAGCTTCCAGATAGAATTTGCAAACTCACCAGTTGATTTGCTGAAAAATTTAGCTAAGAGTGAGCCTGAGAGGAAGTTCCTAGAATGCAAAGCTTCAGCCATACAGAAAACTGACCTACCCTAGAATCAGAGAGCTACGGCCTCTAACTGGGAATGAAGGGAATGGACAACATCTGGTTCATTCCCCAGGGGCTGTGCGCAGCCAGAGTGAAGGTGAGAATTCGAGGTGAGCTTGCTCATCATATTCTTCACTAGTTGTATTTTGCCCGAGGTAGTGAGTGATGTTAATGTGATGGGGCTTATGTTTGCCGGCTTGTTCAGCTGTTTATCCCACTGACTCAGTTACTTGACACACATACAGAAGTAGAGCTTTGGGGGGGCTCTCTTGGACCCCCCCAAATATCTTCAGTGCCAGCTCCTTTCGAATACAGGGGTGGGGACAGTATCCCTTTTACTACTCTTGTAGAACTTTCTCCTCTGATTACTCATTGGTCCTTTGGGGAAGAGCTTATACATCTTCCTCATTATAAATATGATGCATTCCTCTTTCATCCATTTCTTCTCTGTGTCTTTCAATATAAGTTGTTTCCCTTGTCCCAAATACACGGGGACACACACCAAGTCAAACACATAACACAGTGTGGCTATGGATATGGATTAAATGTTTCATCCCAAATGCCCTGATTTATGTATAGCAAGCAAGGTCTATGATAAACTTTCCATTATCTTGAAGTAAAATTTTTCCTGCACAAGGCTGCATATCCTTTTATGTATTAGACTACATTTAGGATGGGGTGTTTTTATCATCAGTGAATATATTGCATGGTTCCAAAATACATTAGGGCTTTCATTATTATTTATAAAGACAACTGTGCAAAAATAGTTAATATATTAAATAAAGACTATAATATACTTCTGTAGACATTGTTATGGCATAGAGAAAAGAGAACTAATTTTATTTGACACTGTCTTTTAGCAGAGCAAAAATAATGCTATACTCAGCATGCCATGTATAAAGAATGCAAGGTGAAGAAGACAAAAATACACAATAGAAACCCATGACAGCACAGTCTCATGACAGGCTGCCATATGATTATTATTAATGAGAGTATTGATAGACTAAGAAGGATTTCTGTACTAGAATATATATACAATTATTCCTCTCCTGCATCTTATAAAGAAAAATGAGTATTCTTACGCCTTAGATTGAAGTATTTTATTTAAATTTTATTTAAAATTTATTTCCTCCCAAACTGAGAGATCAAGAGGGGGAAATGAACAACAGCAAAGCAATAAAATAAACTCCCTGACTGAGGGCATCATCTCACCAAATGCCATTAAGCTGATGAAGAAAGCCGATGTGAAATTCTAGCATTACAGAACTGGTGTGGCTCAGGGGACTGAAAGTCGATTATGGTCTTTTCACCTTGTATTTTTGCAACTAAATGCAGAGCAGGTTTGTGCATTAGAAACTGCTGATTCTGTCTGAAGTCAGTTGAGCGATCTCTGTGAAATGATTTATGGTGGTCTTAGAGCCCTTGTTAGTGGGCAAGAGGCACATATCACATGTGATTGGTGTAAGCAGCTCTTCATGATGGTACTGCTGTTGGCTTTTCCTATTTTTGCATCCTTATTCCACAGCTTCTAGGAACAATTCTTTCACTTCCTGAGCAATAAAATAAAAGTGCTTATAAGTGATGGACTTGATATGCCAAGCTCTGATTTTCATATATCACTCACCCTATTTCTAATGCTTAAAACAACCCAGCAAAATGGGCCTTCCTACACAAAAGAGTCAGGCTACCAAAAACTCACATTACAACTAGGAAGTGATAGAAGCACTTCAGACCAAGTCCATCGGACTCAGCATTCTGTGCTTTTTCTACTAATTAACTTATATGCACTTTTAAAATTCAATTCAAGAAACTCAGTTTCTTATTTCTGTAATAATTTCTGTGAAATAACCCTAGCTTTGCTCCTAGGTACAATGGGACCACGTCTACCGAGGTGTCTTCTTTGTTCAGAATAATTACTAAAATTAGTAGCCATGGCACATTTTTTTGCACCTCCTCCCCTGGCTCTTACAGTCTTTCTGCCCCTCTTCTGCAGTGGTCTCTGAGCCCTGAGTGGATGAAGTTTAATACAGGAGTCCTGTCCGAGGACCCATACTCTGAAGACTCTTATTCTCTATGCTTTGGCCTTTGTGTTCATTGCCCTCTGTTGCATGAGGGAACTTCACTGATGAGAGCTGAGAGATGCATTAGTATTCTGTCTAGCCCTTGATCCACTATGGTCTGTGAACTTTAGGAGTAGAGGAACACTATACAAACTGCTAATGGAGAACATCAATCAGTGATCCAACCCCAGCTTTAAGGCCTAATAACCACAACAGTAACCAGCACACCAAACTACCTTGGGGCAGTAGTGGCACACTTTATTTTTCATGTATATTTTTTATTGAATTTTTATTCATTTCATACAAAACATCTTAATCATCTTTATACCCCCTCCCCCTTCCAGATCCCCTCCACAGTCCTCCAAAACTATGAGATCTAGCCTTCAGGGAGGTGGCTTCCAGTTCAGTTCCAACTCCATTGCTCCAAGTCCTGTGTCCGAGATAAGTCCTATCTTCAGAAACAGGGTCTTACCTTCAAGTTCTAGGAGGTGATCAAGGGCTGTGGCAATAGCTTGTGTAATTTTTGGAGTCTTTTTCACTGCCCTGACCAACAACTCAAAGGGAGCTTTCTCCTGTATGACACTATTTCTTGTTATATAGCCTTCAGCTATATATATGGACACATGTAGAGATATTGTATGTCTAATTTTTCAGTAGGCTTTTAAACTCATACATTTCTCTCCAGTTTCTTTCCATTCTCCCGGCTCCTGAAGTTACTTATACATGAGGATTTGGTGCTAAGATCCACACATGAGGGAGAACATAAGTCATTTGTTTTTTTGAGTCTGTTACTCCACTTAGTTTAACGGTTTCCAATTCTATCCATTTACCTGCAAATTTTATGAATACATTTTTCTTTATCACTGAATAGAACTCCATTTTGTAAATGTAACCATATTTTCATTATCCACTTGTCAATTGAGGGATACTTAGGTTGCTTCCATTTCTTAAATATTGTAAAAAGAGTAGCAACAAACATAGATGTATCTCTGCATTACAATGAATGCTTTGTGTATACACCACAGAGTGATATAACCAGATAGTATGGTAGATTCATTTTAATTTTTTAGATGCATCTCTTTCAAAATTGGCTGTAAATTTTTAGGTTTACAGTTGAATTAATACAGTTAAACAATATTATGCTCCATATAAACCCTATAAGACATACAATTAAATGAGGTTTTAAACTTTGAAAAAGATCTCCATTTCATTATTAAAATACACACTTTCATACAGAAAAATTCATTTTTAATATAATTGACACTAAGATGCACATGCATTTCTAATCTCTATATATCTGATTATTACTAGTCACAGTCGGTTACTTTCTGAGCTCCTTGGCATCTGAGCATGGATATAAAGTCATCAGGTAGATTTCAATGGTAATGTTTTCCACATCTACTAATTATTAAGGAGAAAATTTTTATGCTTTGACGAATTTTTTTTTATACACCCACTTCCCGGGCAGCACCCTCCCATAGCTTCCCTCCCCCTACTAGAGCCCTTAAACTCTGATATCCCTGCTACTGTCTGCTGTGTTGTCAACACCCCCAGCCATTCTCCACTACTTGCCCTTCTGGTGAATCTAGTCAGCTTATCTAGAGGTCTTTGTTTTAGGAGGGTCAGCAGTTCCTCATCAAGCAGTAATCAGTTGTCAATGTTCTTTTGGATAAGATTGGGGTCTGCTGTTCAATTTCCCAGTTCTATGTTGGGTTACTCTCTGGGAATCT
>NW_008332654.1:3454006-3483252 GCF_000622305.1 Nannospalax galili | reverse complement strand
TCTGGTATGTATAATTTGTCAGTAGGTTGTTGGACTAATATGGTTCCCTCTGGTTTTTAAAACTAGCTAGGCATTGTTTATCTCTCACATTGTCTCACCCCTCCATCATGGTTTTCCCTCTTAAGGTGCCCCCATTTCCCCCATTTCTCCCTTACTAATACCCTTCTCCTATGGTCTTACCTCTCTTGAGCTCCTTCTTTCCCTTTATCCCCTAGGCTCCTTGTATACCCTTCCCTCCCCTCTCCCTTAAACTAACCAAATTTTTATCCTTTTAAGAGTTCTCCACACTGCTTTCCATAGTGGGCACAGGAGCTTGCAATCCCACATGCAGTGAATGAGTGTTCCCCTTTCCCCACATCCTCTTCAGCACTTGGTGTTGTTTGTTCTCTTGATCTTAGCCAGCCTGACTAGGGTAAGATGAAATCTTAAAGAGGTTTTGGTTTGCATTTCCCTAATTACTAAGGATGTTGAACACTTTTAAAGGTATTTCTTAGCCATCTTTATTTCTTCTTTTGAGAACTCTGTTAAGATCCAAAGCCCATTTTTAAATTGAGTCATTCATTCATTGTGCTGTGTAGGTTTAGTTGAGCCTTAACTAGTAGAAACACTTGTCATTTAAATAAATTTCAGGAGACTGAATATAAATTAGTGTGCTGGACAGCTTTAGTTATCTACTTGACACATCTGGGTAGAGGGAGCCTCAATTGGGGAATTTCCTCCATTGGACTGGCCTGTGGCTATGTCTGTAGGCCGTTTTCTTAGTTACTGTGTGATGTGGGAAGGCCCAGCTCACTGTGAGTAGTGCCACCACTGGGCATGTATTTCTATACTGTGTAAGAAAGCAGGTTGAACGCTGGCTAGTGGAGCAAGCCCATAAGCAGAGTTCCTCCAGGACCTGTGCTTCAGCTCCTGCCTCCAAGCTCCTTCCCTGAGTTCCTAACTTAGGCTCCCACAGTAATGAACTGTGACCCGGGAGATGTAAGCCAATCAACGCTTTCCTCTCCAAGTTGGTACTGGTCAGAGTATTTTGTCACGGCAATTGAAGGCAAACTAGAACAGAAATTGATACTGAGAGTGAGGTATTGCTGTGACAGTCCTGACCTTGGTGTTTTGGGGAGGATTGTGGAAGGGTTTGGAACTTTGGGCTAGAAAAGTGCTTAGACTTTGTTGCTGCGGAGCTTAGAAATTGTGCTGAAAGAGTTATGGACAATGGAGGCCTGGCTTGTGAAGCTTCTAAAGGAAGCAGAATGACTTGTGTGATATTTTGAATTGAGAATCTATGGTTTCTGGTTGGGTAGGGCTGAAGAATCAACTGTAATTAAGAAGAGACCAGAACCACTAGAGTGAAACCTTTACTGGGACAATTGATGCTGGTTAGCTAGGGGTCAAAAATCAGCTGTAAGTAACAAGAGACCACCATCATTATGGAAAAATCTTCTGGGAAGTGCTTCCTCAGGGTTAGCACACAGAAGCTGTGGTCCAGAGGGGCCCTGAGCCTTTATCTCAGAAGCAGGGTAATGCCTGAGAATCTCCTGCATGGTTCTAGTGTTGAAACCATGAAGGAGTCACAGAGCAACTGAAACTTGGCACCCTGAGAGGCCAGGAAAGGCCATTCATTGGTGAAAATGTAGCCTCAGTTGCAGTGATGACACCGGGATTGAAGGAGTCATGGAATCTGAGACTTTGCACTCCGAGGGGCCAGAAGAGCCCATTGGTGAAGATGCAACCTCAATTTCAGTGGAGACTCCATCCAGCTTTTTGGAGATGCCAGGACCGTGGGACAACCATTAAGGTCAACAGCAGGTGTGAAATGGAGCCGGTCTGGGCTGAGTCGAGCTGTATGTGTTGTAGACAGCAGGACCAGAAAAGTGGAGTTGCCGAAACCCTTTGGAGCCCAGAAAATTGTGAGTGAATCCCAGATGTCCAGCCTTGAGCTACTTTGCTGGACTAAGGTTTTGCTTAAGTGTTCCCCATTTCCTTTGAAATTCCTCCCAGTCCTGGTTGGAAATTTATAATCCTGATGTCATTCCTTAAACTGGTGCCATGACACTTTGGATAGGATAAAATTGATACATGTCAGTGTGGGAATATTCTTAATAATAAAATCAGGTGGCATTATAAAATATCTCTCTCCCTTCCTCCTTCTCTTCTTCCTTCCCTTCCTCTCTCTTCGTACCCATACATTCAACAGCAAGTTTTAGGCCACACGGGGTAATTAATACTCAGTGAACTAGACTCTGTGCTGAAAGATGAACTGAATAGAAAATCTAGGTAAGTTGCTAAAAACTGAGGAGGATGTAGGCCTTACACTGGGTCTTGTCACTGATCAGGAAACACTCTTCAGTCTTATGCTCTAGGTTGCTGCTCTTCCCCCTCCTCCCCGTCCTCCTCCCCCTCCTCCCTCTCCTACTCCTTCTGCTCCCCACTCCTCCTCTCCCCCTCCTCCTCCCCCTCCTCCTTCCCCCCTTCTCTCCCCCCTTCTCCTCCTCCTCTTCTTCCTTCCTAACTTGTTTTCTTTGTTTGACATAGAGTCTCATGTAGCCCAGACTGATCTCAAACATCCTGTGTAGCAGAGGATGACTTGAACTTTTAATCCTCCTGCTACTACCTTCTGAGTGCTGGGATTATAGGTATGTACTGCCACGTCTGATTTACACAGTACTGGGGATCAAACCTGTGGCTTTGTACTGGGCCAGCACTCTACCAACTGAGCTACACCCCCAGCATCCCACCACCAGCTTCTTTCTGACATACTTTATACCCATTTCTGTTTGACTGCACACCGCCTGGAACCAGAGTACAGTGTGTGCCAAAATGCTTGTTCACACCAGGCACCACCTGATCTCCCTCCTGTGAGACTGCTAGCTCTTGTACACAGGCAAATTCTACATACATCAGAGTTCAAACCACAGAAGAGTGTTATCTTCCTTTCTACACCCTTGAGGGCAGAGGGAAAAAATAAAACACAGAATAAGCCAGAAGTGGTGACTCATGTTTGTAATCCCAGCACTTGGGAGGCTGAAGCAGAGAGGATTATCATGAACCTAGAGTCCAGTCTACAGAGTCCGACTTGGTTCCAAAAATAGACCAAAGACAGACTGAAAGAGAAAGACAGAGACAGAGATACACACAGAGAATGTGACGATCACAGAGCAGAGAACACTTCTACTATACAATAGGTCCCTTTAATCATAGACATAAGTTAGGTAGTCCTGATTTTATGCAAAATTAAATTTAACAAATCCATTTTTTTACAGCTCTGGGAATTGAGAGTTCTTAGATATTTCTAAACTGGCTAATTTAACATCACACAGACACAGCTCCTAATGCATTTATTCTTTTCAATAAAAACATTGCCAGATATCAACACCTGGACTTTATGTTCTTCCTAGGCAGATGTTTACTTCTGCTCTGTGAAAACTTTTCTACTGCAGTTTCTATCAGTGTGATTTTTACTTTTGTTTGATCATTCAGTAACTGTGTGGCATAAATGCATTTCTAAGTCTGCTTTATGGAGACGCGATTGAGAACGCTGTACTTTTGTCCCAGTCCATTCTAACATGTGTTCCAAGTATTGCTGTTTGTTTGTTCATTTGTGGTTTTCATCTTTGATTGAATTTTTCAAATGTCATACAATGTATTTGATCATATTTAGGCTCCCTTCCCCTGTCTGTACCACTCTTATAGCTGACCTGCCTGATTTCATATACTCTGTCATATATCTTAAGGCCTATCAAGCTAAATTTGTGTCCCCAAATATCCTTTGGTGCATGTCTATCCACTGGAGCCTGGTTAACCTATCTAGCATCACATCCTTAAAGAAAATCAACTGTCCCTCTCCCAGAAGTTATTTGTTGACAACAGCTCCTTAGCTAAGATTGGCTTACCTGCTTCCCCACTTCTATTCTGAATTTTTGTCTACCTTTAGCTTTCATAGATCTTGTGCATACTGTTTCCATTGTTGGAAGTTCATATGGGTAACTAGCCAGCTGTCTGGAAAACTGATTCCTGGTCATCAACCACCTCTGACTCTTACAATCTTTCTGGGCCCTCTTGTGCAATGGTCCCTGAGCCTTGGGTGGCAGAGGTTTGATATAGGTATCCTATTCAGATATAAGTTCTCTGAAGTCTCTTCTTCTTTGTACTTTGGTCATTTGTGGTTTTCTGGGTTAATAACCATTCTTTGCATAAGGAAGCTTCATTGGTAAGAACTGAGAGATGCGTTAATATTCTTTCCACCTCCTGGTCAGTTATGTTCCCTGAGCCTTGGGTATACAGGTTGCATTGTAGATGTGTCATGTGTCATTTAGGACTGAGAACCTCAATGACACTTATTCTCTGAGTTTGATGACTTGTGGAACTTTGTAATAGTCTCTATTATTTGCAAAAAAAGAAGCTTCTTTGATGAGTGGTGAGAAATATACTTGTTTATAATATAAGGATACATATTTAGAATATGGTAAAAAAATTACATTGCTTGGGGTGTGTGACAAAAGTGGGTTTTTCTCTAGGATCTCTAGGACCTCTCCAGTAATGTGTGTTCTCTCCCATTAAGCTGGCCTTAAGTTCAATTAGACAGCTGTTAATTACTTCCAAGATAAAAGTGCCGCTTTGCAAATTGGTGAAACCACTGTAGAAATCAA
This sequence comes from Nannospalax galili, assembly GCF_000622305.1. Taxonomy (NCBI): domain Eukaryota; kingdom Metazoa; phylum Chordata; class Mammalia; order Rodentia; family Spalacidae; genus Nannospalax; species Nannospalax galili. The sequence goes on along the minus strand of NW_008332654.1, from coordinate 3,478,609 downwards.
GATGGAAAACGCTTTAAAAGGCAAACTAAATCTACTATGTGATCCAGTTATGCCATTCCTTGGCATCTACCCTAAGGACTCATCCTACTGTCATGTTTGTTGCTGCTCTTTTCATAATAGCTACGAAGTGGAAACAACTTAAATGTCTCTCAACCAATGTTTGGATAATGAAAATGTGGTCCGTTTATACAATGGAGTTCTCAGTGGTAAAGAAAACTGAAATCATGAAATTTGCAGGTAAGTAGATAGAACTAGAAACTGTTATACTAGATGAAGTAACACTCAGGAAAACAAAGAATGCAATGTTCTCTCCCATTTGTGGATCTTAGCTCTGAAGCCTTAAATGGGAGCGCATCTCTTGATGTAATTGCAGGAGCCAGGGAAATGGAAGGGAACCAGGGTTAAAGGGGAAAAAAGAAGGGGCTGGAGAGATGTCTCAGCAGTTAAGAGCACTAGCTGCTCTTGCAGAGGACCAGGGTTTGATTCCCAGCATCCACATGGAAGCTAACAACTGCCAGTTCCAGGGAACCCGATGCCCTCTTCTGACCTCCGTAGGCATTGCATGACACAAATGCACTTACATACACGTGGGCAATACACGCACACATATAAAATAAAACAAAAAGTAATAATTTGTAAAGAGGAGAAGAGGAGTTGGAAAGGCAGGACTAGTAGGAGACAAGTATTAAGTGGGAAGGGGAGAAAATGGGAGATACTTTAACTGGAGAGGGACTAGGGAGGGTTATACGGGGGAGAGAGAGAAAAGATAAATAATACTTAAGTGGTTTGAAAAACCAGAGGAAAATGTATTAGTTCAAAAGCCTACTGAAAAACACACTTTATGTATATATGTTAGACAGGGGAAACCTCCCTCTGAGTTATTGAAAATAAGACCCTATTGCTGAAGACAGGCCACACTTCAGACACAGGACTTGGAGCAATCAAGCTGGAACAGATCTGGAAGCCTCCTCCCTGAAGATGAGCACCTGAAGTATCAGAACATTATGCAAACTGCCAAGGGAGAAAACCAGTCAATGATTCCTTCCAGCTGTAAAGCCTATGAACAACAACAACAACCAGCCCATATATTTCTGAAATGTATTGTCACAAGACCTGTAAACTGTTGTTCCTCTAAGTGATTTCAATTGGCATCAATTATTTTTTCTTACTGTATCTTTTCCCAGGGGGGAAAGGGTAAAGTTTACCCATAATGGAAAATTTTCCTTTTTGATAGCAAAAATGAGTTAGTGAAAATCTCAAAATGTCTATACTTACTTAAAAATATACACAAATTAAATAGTGAATAAAACCATTAACTGATGAACCAACCATGAATTCTCTGGATTCTATAATAATTGTCAAGAATGAACACGCTATTTCTGTGTTTAATTTTCTCAGTCTGTGTTCTTGGGACTGATTCTTCAAAGAGATAAGAATAAGAGAAAATAAAAGCTTTGTCCACTGAAGAGCGTTAACTGAAAAGGCAGGAATTGCAGGAACTACAGTTGTTCTCAGGGGGAATCGCTGCTAGAGAAACAGCTCTTTAACCTTCTTCCCTCCCCCTTAAAGATTTGCAATGACTTTTCAAGTATGGTGTGTTTTTGTTCCTGAGAAAGAACATCTACATTACTCATGTGTGTATGTGTAGTGTGTGTGTCTGTGTATTAAAAAGCCATAACTAAACCAAATATATAATTTTGATCATGAATTAGACACGGAATTCACATTCCTTGTGTATGTGGGGGGAGCATATATGTGAAAATGTATGTGTGAAAATGTATGTGTGAAAATATGTATGTGGGGTGTAGGTTACGCATGTGTGCACACGGAGACTAGAATTCAATGTTGGTGTCTTTTTCAATCACTCTACCTTTTTTGTTTGTTTATTTGTTTGTTTGTTTTGAGACAAGGTCTCTCACTGAACTTGGAGCTCACAGATTCAGCTAGGCTGCCTGGCCAAGAAGCTCTGGGAATTCTACTGTCTCTACCTCTCCAGTGCTGAGATTACAAACACATGCTATCACATACCCAGTGATGGATATCTGAACTCAGTCCTCTTGTTTGTGCAGCAAGCATTTTACTACTGAGCTACATCTCCAACCCCTGGAATTTCCAACAATACCCTTGTCTTGTTTGTTGGATCTGGTGAGACCCAATGAGATGCACAAGCATTCAAGTGTGTTTAATGCTGTGCTTAGAACTGCTTCACTGGAAGACAACCAATTATTTTAAGCTGTTTCTATAAAAGCACCTGAAGAGTGGAAATACCACAGCCCTTCATGAGACTGGAAACTAGCCCCAAGTTGTCCCCTCCACCAGGAATTAAGAAAAATAAGGTATTGTGCAAACATCTTGCTGCTTTGGCAACATCCCAACAGTGGGAATTTTCCAGGTTCCTACTCCCCACAGCCTGCTTCTACCCAGCACAAACATAACCAAACTGCTGTTCAGTTACATAATGGCCATTTTAATTATTATTTTGTTTAAGTCAAAATGCATATTAGCTCCCACCAAGCTAATTCTTAGCAGGCAGGTAGAATGGGGCAGCTGCCAAAGGGAAGCTTCCTTGCAGCCCTGTAGGGGTCTAGGTTTAGGGTGACCCTCCATCTCTCCCTCATGGTTTGGCAGAACTCTTAGCATTTTATTTCAATTATTACCCAAAGCTATCCATGTCAGAGTCATTCCATAAAACCGAAAATTGCAGTGAAGTTCATGTCTTAACAGCATTTCAAGTGCACATTGTAACAGAGTCTCCTAGTAATCAAGTTGCAGGAAGATTGTTATAATAGTCTTTCTCTCTCTCTGAATTACAGCGGGGAAGGCAGATGTGGAAATTATAAGTAATGTAATTGATGATCTTAAAGGTTTTAAATACACAAGTTCTCAACAATCAAGATCTATTTGAGTTCAGAATCTAATAAGTAAATACAATAGGTTTCAATAAGACATTTTATCAGGGGCTCAGCAGCACTTCTCTCTTTCTGCTTTTATGGGCAACATTATCATCTCATCAGCCGACAACTTGGAGAATTTTATTGTGACATATAATCATTTTTAGTTCATCATATTTCTCCTTTTCCAGTGCAGTTTTTTAAAATAAAGTTTGCTCATTAAAACACCATTTCAGAAGGTTTGGTACCTATTAGTTTTAATGGGAAAGGAGGCAGAGTGTTGTTGTAAGGCAAGTTGTTTATTGACAACTAATTTATTGTGCTCCTCTGTAGGCAGCTCTGTAAAACACATCAGTGTGTTAAAGATAATAACACTAAGATATTTTCTTGGTACCTAGGTTTAGAAAACATAGCTAGAAGCAATTAATTCCAAATTCACCCTGCAATTTGTTCCCTAGCCTCACTCCAAAGAACTCACATGCTATGAAGAGTTAATTCAAATGCCACATTAAATATACCTCAATATTGTTTTTGTTAATATGCAAATCATTTATAATATCAGAGTGATCATATATTCAGTGGGAACATGCCTGCTTAATGATATATTCATCAGAGCCGTGGATGCCTTCATACTATTACTGTTACATATTGTTTTCAGAAACAGGCTTGACTACAAAGAAAATTCTATTGTCTCTGCAATAATGCTTTCATCATTTTTTTTTTTACTTTTAGTGGAAAAGTATCATTGTTTAGCACACATAAATACCAAACTAGTTATCTTCCTACTGTTATCTAATTTTTATGCCCAGATATGTTACTACCTACTCACCTCACTTCTGAGATCTCAAATTAGTATCATTACATTTTAACCACAAAGGAAATCCAGCAAAATGGCTTTTGTGTGTGTCCTTATTTGTGAAGAAAAATCATTTTCACATTTCCATCCATTTTTCTTCCAGATTTCTAATAACATGATAGAGAAACAGCCTGTGAAATTGTGTTTTCTCTAGCCCAAAACAAAACAAATGAATGTGTATGTGCATGTGTATAAATGAATAAATAATTCCTTGCAAAATGATGCAAACTTTTCATGACACTAATAGCATAAAATATAAATTAATGTTTATTTTTCTGAACATATTCCGTTACTTTCCAGTAGACCAAAAGCAAGAAAAATAACTTAGGAAGAAGGAAATGTGAGATTCTGTCAGGATTGTTGTATCTTCCAAAAACTCCTGTGGGGGAGTATGGAGACAAGATAAATCAGCGACCACCTCCAGATGGCTTTTATATAGCTTCTCCTCTGTATGCGTGGCTTAATTTTATGAAAAAAAATAACATTAAAAACATTCAACTTCCAATTTATTCTAAATGCATAAGAAAAGGTCCCACTATTACTGTGAGTGCCAGGTTAAACCTTGAACATTGAACTTTAATGCCTCTCTTTAGAGTGTTAACTTTAGTCAAGACCTTCCTGCCTTGGATGTGCGCTTGGTTACAGATGACAGGAAGAGTACATCGATTGATTGATCATAAACAACATTCAGGTTAAATGAACAGTTATGGAAGTGGATTTAAAAGGTGGTGGACTATTCCCTCCTTTCCAGCCGCACTGTCCCAGGATTTCCCAAGGATGAAAATTCAAGCAAACCAAAGGATCTTTTGGGAAGCAGGTTTGTTTTGCCATGGGTGAGGGATTACTGATTGGCTTTTTAACTTCAGCTTTTCCAAATAGTTTCTCAGTTATTTAATTTACTCTACATGGAGTCTATTGATTATTCAAGTTGGCAGTCAATTTTATAGGGCACCCCGCTGTTTCTTTGCTTAATGTAGTCAATGATTGTAATTGCTTGATCAGTGCAGCTCATGAAATAGGTTTTGTGTCTTTTTTACAATGCATTGATGGCTTTATCTGATGCAGCCTTGGCAGGGGCCGGGTTTTACAGCGCTCTCCGGAACTCCCAGAGGTCTCCAGATTAATGGCTATGGCGAGCTGCTGATGCCACGCTCACGATGGATTCCCACATCTGGCACCCCACACTTGGCGCTGGCACCAGCTTTGTGTTGCGCAGTTACAGAATCTCTCACCAGTGCCTAGTTAACTGTTTTCACTAAGGGAATGAGATAAAAAGCCATCCAGAGAGCTGTTGGCACCCACTCTCTGTCACTGTAGTCACACATTAAAATTTTTTTCAGTCTTTTCTTAAGAGGCAAATGATGTATGGAAACAACAAATTACGTGGAATGTTTATGTTCTGAACTCTGTTTGGATTCTGAACAGCGTCCCCCATGGGGATTTGGATTTCCTGTAAGCCCTTACCTTTCTTTAACCACCACCTCGCCTTGGATCAGGGCATTGTGAGAAGAAACATATCCAACTTCTCCATACCAGCTGACAGGGGTTTTAGATTTCAAGGGAAAGGTGAAGAGAGGAATCACAAATTTGAAAAAGCAGCCTGAACAGCCTCTGCAGCTCATTAAAATAAAAAGGTAATTCTCCTGTCCTTCAGTGGATCGGGCTAAATTGCTCAGGCATCATTTCCCTATGCCTGCATGTCAGGGTTTCATATTTGGTACAATTTGAATTGCACTATTAGACATGTAAAATGTAGTTTTAATAAGTAGACCAAGGAAAAGTAATGAAATATGCAACGGAGTTGCATAAATCCATGGACAATATAATTATATAGTACACACACATACACAATTTACAATGCCCATGATGACATCTACAAAAAAATTAGAAGATGTTCTGAAACAAAAAGAGAGAGAGAAAGAAAGAAAGAAAGAAAGAAAGAAAGAAAGAAAGAAAGAAAGAAAGAAAGAAAGAAAGAGACCAACTGGCTCTGAGTTGATTTTCTCAGCAGAGTTTGGCATTGAGACTGGACAAGTACAGTTCTTTATTAATATTTTTCCCTCTGAGTAGTAAACCATCAATGAATAATGTATCTCTGAAAAGAAGAAGACTTCTGAGAAGACAAAAATAGTACTTTAAATTCTTAGGTCTACATGGAACTCATTTTTTCACTATAGAAAGCAAAAAAAAATGTGTATATATGATACTAATAATCCGTGTGAATGAAAATAATATTAAAATTTTACCAAAAAAGCTGTTCTCCTTTTTAGATTTTACAATCATAGTGTGATGTCATTGCTAGGATTATTTCACCATTAACTTTGATTATAATGCATTTAAAATTGAAGACTCTCCAACAAAGTCCCCTTCACCCTTAACTCTCTTGGCCTCAGATGATATAGTCTAAATTCATTTTGTTCATTTCATGGATAGCTTTAGTATTATGTAACTTTCTTTCCCTATATAGAATACTTTACTTTTTTTTCAAATCAGCAATGTATACATACATATATATATATATATATTAGTTGACTGCCAACCCAGACATTAAAATACAAAGAAATGCCATTTTCTTAAGGACTTCACAAAGTCTCTTACCACTCTTACCATTCCTCTACTCCTAATTTCATTTTACTGTGACAGTCATTTGGAAAAAGATGTCTGAATGACTTTTCACTGGTGTGTGCATCAAGATGGGCTGCATAGCTAAAAGCCTAGCTCTAGCCCCAACACACACACACACACACACACACACACACACACACACACACACACCCTAGAGAGAGATAGCGCAGAGAGAGACAAAATAGATCTATACACACACACACACACACACACACACACACACACACACACACACCCTACAGAGTGGTACAGCTAAGAGAGACATAATAGCTACCTAGACAAACACTCAGAAGAGAGGGCTCCCTAACGTGACACCTGATGGAAAGCTTCCCTTCACACTGACTGAAGATAACTTGTGGTACTGGATGGGCTCTTGAAGAGAAAGCAAGCCTGACATCTGAGATGGAATTGTAGTCCAAGTAATAAGGATCACAGCCCACTCTGTACCCTAGCTCCATCATAGTACAGAAGTCGGGTAAATGGATTCTTGAGAAAGACTCTGGCTACTCCTCTTAGGCCTACCCCTGTGGTGGTATTGGCTTGATCTGGTCTTTAGGTGTGTGTTTGTTGAGTACTTATCTGGAAGTTACTGCCATTTTCCATTCTTCTCACCCATCTGTTAGTGATTCTAAAGTTCCAGACGACAGGACCTTTTGTCATTTTTACTTGCCTTGTATTTCTCTTCTTGGTAGGAAGGTGTTAAACAGATATGAACATAAAACAAGAGCAGGCCCAAGTGAAAGGAGGCTGAAAAGACAGGAAATGTGTGTAAACAGCAGAGGATGTTCATAAGGAGCTCAGCATTTCTTTTGGCTACATTCTTCCCAGGGTACAAAGTTATAGGCAGATAATCAGTAACAGGAGTAATTTTGTTCAACAAAGATTGAAGCCCTATTCTATTTAGTGCCACGTGAACTCTAGCAAACTATTTAATCCCTCTGGACTTCAGTTTCCTTTGAAGAGATTCACAGAGACAATGCCGATGGCTGAGAATTTCTGGCAATCTAAGTTCACTCCCGAAGAAGAGCAAGTTGTCCTCTGACCTCCTCACACACGTTGTGACTTGCATGCGCCCACGCTCACAAATGCACATGCACTCTCTCTCACACACACATTAATAAGATGTAATTTAATTTTTTTAAAATAAAAGTCATCAAGATGAATCTTGACTGAAACTTAAAGAAAAATAAAAAATTTAAGGTATGATATAAGAAATGGATGTGGTTTCTAAAGAACAGAACAGTATCTAGAACAATCAAGAAGAGTCTTAAGTGGTTGTCATGAGCACAGCTGGCCATGGCCATCAAGTTACTATTAGTACCCAGCTGGTATGGGATGTATCAGGTTGCCTCAAGGAAAGGTTGAGGTGAAGGATTCAGAGTAGTAAACCCATAATCAGACTACATTTGACCCTGCTTAGGAAGAAGAGATCTCTCCTGATTGGTTAGATCCTTATCGACTCCACAGTTAAAGAGATTCTTAAAGATAAGTGTCATGCCTGTCTACTGTCACACCTCTTAAGAAGCCTAACATCTAGCACTGAAATGGTAGTAAAGCCTTCTAAGGAAAGACATTTTCCATCTAAGTTCATGCTCCATATTTCCAAATCTTTTGCCTATAATATCAGCTTTCTAAGAAAGTGCATAGCTGTTGTTACATTGAAGCTGGGGATGTACTGATACCCAGTCAAACCTTCTCACTCTCCAAGACTTGTCCTTAGTTACTGGTGTGCATCCTAACATAAATCTTTTAATGAGAACATTTTAAAAACAGTAAATGGAAACTACCTATTTTCTGTGACTTGTGTTGCATGTGGTGTTTTTACTGATGAATCAGGAGCATGCCAGGTGCTTTGGAAATTAACAAGGATGCAGAGGGTGGGGGTGAGGTCTGCATCTTCAGCTTCTAGAAGCTATAAAAGTTCTGATCCTAACCAGATGCCAATTTGAAACTAAGGAAGGGGAGACAATTTGAGGGAAAAGCAATTTCCATGGAGAAGAATTTCTTTTGGTCTTTTTTGAGACATGGTTTCCCAGTAGCTCCAGCTGCCCTGGAACTCACTATGTAGATTCTGCTGGCTTCAATATCACAGAAATCCTCCTGCTCTGCTCCCTGAGTGCTGGGATTAAAAGCATGTATCACCACGCCCAGTTTTGGGAAGAAATTATACCAGAAGTTGGTGCGACTGTAAGAGGGTATTTGTCATCACCCCACATTAAATGTTTGCTCCTGATCACCACCAAACACAAATGTAGTTAACAAGAAGAAAAGCTTAAGAATAGGAAGAGGCAGTCTTAGAAGTGAGAAAGCTACTCTTTCCCCAATTCTGAGTCACAGTGACTCCACTTTGTATCTACAAGCCAGAAAGGCTCTTCAGTGGCACATCAATGAAAAGGTGCATCAGCAGTAGAATGCGCTCATTCATTTTCAAACTGAAAAGAACAGGGATCTGGACCAGCATTTGCTGATCATTTAGCATGCCTGGATATTGCATAGTACAAAAGCTTTTTCATAGATGTGTGTGCATGTACTTCTATGAGTCCAGCTTCATTTAATTTCTCTGAAGCTACCCAGAAAATAAGGGGGAGAGGCATGCTTTGTACTCAGCATGGATTATTCCAAACCATGCTTTTACCCATCTTCTTGTCTTACATTACCAGTGAACGCATAATTCAAAATTGGGTTCTCAAACTCTAAGTATTCATGGACTGATTTGTGAATCCAAGTGTAATAAGCATCTCTGTCACCCACTGTATGCTGCTGGCTTATTTGTGCTGCGTGCAACGAATTCTGAGGGTTGCCCTTCAGCCACTGAGTCTCTAGCCTTTTTACTGTGTGTGGAACTCCTACCTTGGAATCTAGAGTTTAAATTGAATACTCAGGACCTTGAATATTCAAGAAAAACATTTATTTTTTAAAAAATCTTTAAGGTGGACCAATGAGATGGCTCAACTGGTAAAGGTGCTTGCTGCAAAGCCTGAAGACCTGAGTTCAATCCTGAGAACCCACATGGTAGATTGACTGCAGCAAATTGTCAATTTCTGATCTCTACATGTCCACTATAACAGACACACACACACACACACACACACACACACATAAATAAATAAAAGACTCGATACTCAGAGAACAGCTTACATTCAAATATCCTATACATTTAGTGTGAAATAAAAACTGTAAGCTAGTTTTCACAATAATTCAAGTATTGTTCATTGTTCATGCAAAAATAAAACTCCTACCCTCAAATTTAAGACATTGAACTTTTAAAACTTGGATGATGAGTCTTGTAAGGAATGACTCAAAGACTGTTTTAGTCTTCTGCAACCTGTGAGTGGAGCCCCACAGTGTTAATGTTGGCATTGAGAATATTTGTTCACAATTTGATTTGCTAAAAATCTTGCCTTTTATATACTTACCCAACTGACACATTCACCCCAATGATGGAAAGAGAACCTGAGTCAAACTCAAAAATATTCTTCATAAAAAGAGCTACTAAAAGTGCTGCATACAATGATGTTCTTAACCGATTCTTTCTTATATCAATTGGTCTATAAGCCAATGAATTTTTAAAGTATGGAATAGCTGTGGTATGAAATAATAGAATTTTCAAATATTTGTAGTTGGAAAAAAATTGTTCACTCACCACATTAACAAAGCCTAAAGCTGTACTTACACACAAATCCACCTAGTGAGCAGCTCTTTCAAACATCCTGCCTTCCAATATCATTCAACTAAAAATACTATAGATGGGATGTATTTAAATTCACAATCGTTTTTGCCCATCTTGTTTATCCAGGGTAAGCAAAGATTTTGCAAGGAAAGCTTTTTAAATCCTACAGATTAGACAAAACTAGAAGTCACTAGCTGTGGGTCTCTTTGAATGCTCATATGCATTGACATTAAGATCCATGCTGAGAATGAACCGTGGGGACTTGGCTGAACTTCAACTGTGTCGTTGGGAAATCTAGTCTCCTACACATTGTTCCTCAGAATTCTAGCCCTGATTCCTCTCTTTCTGGGACATTTCTTGTGGCCCCCATTTGAGACTTTCCAGTTTCAATCTCCACATTCCTCTGTGCACCCAGATTCTGGCTGTGCCTCTTGGAGGAAGTGCCAACAATCCGCGAGAGCAACAGTCTCAGTGGAATGTTCAGCTTGACCGGAAAAATGAAACTTTAAAAAAAAAGAAAAAGTTCCGTTTTTCACACTGCTGATGTCTGGAGAGTCGAGATAAGCTTTGAGCCTACTTCCAAATCTTTGGGTGCTCCTCCAAGCATGCTTTAAATGGGGTGTGAAATAAAGCTTACCGGAGTGGGATTGGACAGTGATCAAGACGAAGCAGAGCTGGCAACCAGGCTGTTCTGCATTTTGTTTCCAGGATGGCGGAGGTGAAGCTGGAGTTTTCCCATCCTAATGCCTTATCTAGGAGACAGCTCTCTGAATATTGGTCCAAAATATGACTTTTATTTTCTTGTAAATATTATACTTTAGTTGTTGAGTTGTAGGGAGCCAGAAAGCCCCAAAATAATCATTATTCTTGAAATATTTATACAAAAAAGTATTACTGAAATAAGGATGCAAGATTTCTTGGATTGGATGGAATAGTTGTGACATGATTAGTTAGTTCATTTGTGGTTTTGGGTGTTTAATGGAGACAACATGGCAGTAGGTGCTGGGGAGAAACCAAGTTGTAGAAAAGACCAGGAATGTTTAAGAAACTGCTACTGGGGTCCCCAAGTCTCAGCACTTTTTGTTTCTTCAAAATATCATACTATTTTCTTATACTGTAGATTTAGAGAAGTAAATCGTTGCTTGTTGCGTAGCTTTATGATGAAACTGTCCATGATCAAGGAAACTTATAAAAGAAAGCGTTTATTTGACTTATGGTTCCATGATAGGCAAGAGCCTATGGTGTTGGGGAGGCATGGCTGCAGAGGTGGCAGGAGGAGGAGCAGAAGCTAAGCTCTCACATCTTCAGGCTAACACAGGACGCAGAGAGCATCTGGAGATCCTGCAAGGCTTAAAAACTCACTAAGCCTGCCCCCAGTGACATGCTTCCTCCATCTTGGCCACACCTTCTAGGACCTCCCAAAACAGTAGCACCAACTGGGGACAAAATGCTCAAATACTTGGAGCCTATGGGAGACATTCTCATTCAAACCACCACAAAACTCAACAATGAACTCTTCAATAATCATTTTTAATATTATTTTCAAATCTTAGATCATTTTGTAAATATCTTAGAACTATTAAAATCATAGCTAATATGCCAAAAGAAGGAAAATTATTCTTACAAATTCAGTTAAGTATCAAAATAGTGTAGCTATGAATTTGAATATTACCCATTATAGTCAGATTTTTATTTTTACTTGTTTTATAACCAATGGAAAGAAGTTAATATTACAAAAATACACAGTTCTACAAATAATGTTTGTAGTAGTCATTTTTATTCTAAAAATGTGCAGGATTTTGACCATTTCACTTCTAGCTGCCTAGGAATTCCTGAGACTAGAGGGGATGCCAGGCAGGTTTTAGGCATAGGAGACTGTTGCACGGCAATAGGAAAGCAAAAATCCATCTGCCTCTGGTATACCGGGTACCTTTCACAACTGAATTAAGTAAATAGAATGATTTACTCTGTGGATCGCTCATAGACACCCAGGCTTAGTACAATTAGAAGGCTTGAAATGAAGCCCACTTCCTTATCACGTGCAATAACAATTCATGGACCTGACTACCACACAGATTTTTTTTTTCTCATCTTTTGACTCTTCATTCAAAAGGATAGATTTCCTTAGAGTGTGCTTAATAATGTTCTGATGTGTATTTTATTTTATTGTGTTTTTATTTTATGTGTATGAGTGTATTGCTTGCAAATACATAAGTGCAAATATATAAGTACCCACTGAAGCCAGAAGAGAGCATCAGATCCCCTGGAACTGGAGTTACAGGCAGTTGTTAGCTGCTATGTGGGTGCTGAGAACCAAACCCGAGTCTTCTGCCAGAGCAGTCAGTGCTCCTAATAGCTGAGCCCTCTCTCCAAACACCTGACTTGTGGTTTTGATTTGGTCATTTATACTACTTTCTCTCACATTTTCCCTGTTCTTCAATTATGATAGATATATACAAACAAGTAAGAATACCGTATCTTATCTGAAAATGATCCACAACCACATCCATGTACTTACTATTCTGTGGATTAATTGCCACTTTGGAGAAGGCAGTCTCTTCAAAGATATTCTGTTTTATCCACAGTGGCCATCATGTTGAAAGCCTTCAAGAATAGTCTACATTTAGTTGACTTTGTCCAGGAAAACTTGCAGATACCAAGCAAAACTACAGGATTTGACAGCATAATTCTGATTTTTCAAAAGCAGGGAATGCTAATGGGGTATCTTGTCAAATTTTTTTAGGTAGAATCATCAGTTCCAGCAGCTTGGCCTGATTCAATAACTCAAGTAAAGCTGTCTTCCTTTCACAAATATTATACCTACTGATAATAATTACTAATAATATTTAGTCAAGTTCAAAAATAAAAATGTGATCATGTACACTGTGAAAGACAAAGAGGGTATAGCCTTTCTCCTTCATGAGCTGGTTTCTTATGGGACAAAATGAGAGCACAGAGGTTCTACCTCAGCATCAGAAAATTGAGATAGTGTATTTGGAGTGAGATCTCTCTAATCAACTATAATCAAATAGCTACTTGAAACATCACGTCACTAGAGCAGGGGTATAAATAAATGCATAAATAATGTGACCTTAGAGTTTTCAGGATGTTTTAGCCTTTCCAACATGCTTTCACATGCTTTTGCCACAAATTTATGAAGAGGAAGGTATGAAGTCCACAGGAAACAATCAGAAAAATAAGAGAGCTGGGTCTAGCATCAAGTTTTCTAACTCCCATTTATTTTCCTGTTCTCTTTTCATCATAGACCTTCTCAGTGGAGAATGAGAAGGGTAAAAGTGATTGCAGATTTCTCAAGGGCAACAGAAATAGCAGTCATTGGAGAGATAGGCAGGGTGGACAAATTCTCCTTGGTTTGAAGGCAGTGACATTCTGAAGCAAAACCAAGTATGTGTACACCCTTGAAGAGTTAAAATGAGTTCTTACATTTATTAACTCACCTTGGCATCAGTTGAAACATGGCTTAAAGGCAGTGACATGTGGCAGAAAGAAATCAATAACAAGAAACAGTTAGCTATGCCACGGTTCTAGTTTGAAAGGGCAATAATTTCATTTTTCTTTGATATTTCATGGACTCTGTCACCCTATATTTAAAGAAGAAAATATCAAAGTGGATCTGAACATTTAATACACATTTGAAAACATTTTATTAAATCCCCTAACAGCCCCCTGTGCCTTTTGTTTTTAGCCCATTGTGCCCACATGTATCAAGTGCATTCTCTAAGAACTAATTTTTGTTACTTAGGTAAAACTGTTGGATTTATTTGCTTGGCCTTGATTAGATTAGATCTGGCCTTATCAGTTGGGTCATTCTATTTAAGTCCTTATTCTTCCATTTTATAACATTATAATAAAAGGATGAGCAGTTCCCATCAGTGCCTGTTCACGATCGTTTATCCTTAATATGCCTGAAAGAAACAGAGAGAAATGAAAGAGGACACTTTCTCATTCATGATTCTCTTAGAAACCCAGTCTCCTGCCCTCTCCCTCCTGTTCTGATATTGCATGCATGGCTTGTTCTCAGCCTACTCCCAGACAAGCTAGGGCAGGCCCTATAATGTGATTCAAATTGCAATCTCATGTCCTCCATCCCCCAAACACTTCATCTCCCATGCAACCTGGTACCTTCATTCCAGTCCCCAATTAGACTAATATCTCTGCCCAGCTCCGATTGGGGGTGATGGATCGGCTGGGAGGGTGAGGGGAGACAAGATCTTCTCAGCTCCTCCGCATTCCCACAGGCACGCAGCATTTGACAGATTGGGCAGAACTGCCACGAAAGAGTCTGACACAGATGGTGTAATTAGAAAATGCGAAGTGCGAGTGTGAAATTTATCTTTGATCAGCACCTCCTTGCCAGATTGTCATCTATGTTAATATGATGATGGCTTCTTGGAGATGGATAGAAGGAAACAGCAGCCTTGAAGAGGAAACGAAGACTGTTCACTCCATAGAGAAGATATTCTGTTTACTTCGGAAATCCAATCAATTTCATCAGGCCAAAATGCAATTGTATTTATTTAATTCATAGGGAAAAATAAGCCTAACCTGATTCATACACTTTATTAAGCCTGTAATCAATAAGGAAAATTCTGAGCATGAGTTGGAAGAGATGATATGTTAATTTTTATAGAGCAATAAATTAAAAAATTACAATCTTTAATTGTAGGAGCTGTTGGAGACAATGTACATCTCTCTTTATCAAAGCCCCATGAAAAATGCATAGAAGAAAATCACTACATTCCATACCGTTAAAACTCCAGACACTGACAGGAAAGTTTTATTTTCCACATTTCCTGCACTCTGTTCAAAATAACACCTGTGATTTATAGTCAGCCCCAAATATAGCAGCCTCATTTTCCTTGATGTTTTATATTGTATACTAATTTTTCTCTACTTAGCAATTAATAAAAGACCTATCTACTCAGGTCTGAAAGAAGTTGCTTCCTTTTCATTTTATGTTCCTAAAGAACCAAGATATTTACTGCAAAAAAGGGCCAAGCATCACCATAGTCCATTTCTCCTTAAGTTTTTATATCTAGTAACAAGTAATCTTTTGGGGACAGCTCAAAAGGTTCAGGTTTACAAGTAATATGATAGACTACATTTTACTATAATCTGCTCAAATGTTCACATTGATGGTGCTAATTTTCAGGAAGGTAAATTAGCATAATTAATGACCAGCCAAATTTGGGGGTAATACAGTATGTAATTAACATTAGAGAGTTCTGTTGTACCACCTGCCCCCACATTCCATTGTTGCAGGGATAGAACTGTACAGGAGGAAATTTTCCCCTTTGCTGCACTGAGCAGAAAGCAGCTTTCTTCATCAGAATAAGCCATTAGCTGTAATGGCATGTAGGTGTAATGGAATGTGCTCGAAACATCTGTGCTGAGAGCAGGGGAGAAATTGCTGCATGCAGTCGTAGGCCTTTGGGGAGCTTGATTAAGGGTTGCTTCAGAGAACTGGAGATCTGGCTTGGGATGCAAAAAAAAAAAAAAGTAAATAAATAAATAAGAAAGGGGAAAGAAAGAAGAAAGGGAAATAATGCTAATAGATTTATGGATGTACTGCAGGGAGAACAAAGGATTCTTAATTTTTTTCTTCCTTTATTGCTCTTATATTGCATCTGTTCTCTGTTGGGCTTTCACTTATTGAAGTGATCTGGAAAAAATGTAGCTCTAAACGCAGCTTAGTGGGAATGAGCATTGCTGTAGAAATAAAATAGCTTGATCCCCCCCCCCCCCGCCTTCAGTTAGCTAATCGAGAGCTCCTCACAACTCTGAAGAAAAATACTAAATATTGTTTACTTTGTGTTATCCTGAAATTTGTCTGAGAAAATGATGTGAATATTCAGATTGGAGGCTGGAAATAATTTCTTGTCTGCACACCGCAGTATCTGCAATGCATCATGTAACTGGCTAATTCATTTAGAACTGTTAATTCAGTGTTTCCAAAAATACTATGAACTGGGCTGGAGAGATGGCTCAGTGGTTAAGCGCACTGACTGCTCTTGTAGAGGACCTGGGTTCGATTCCCAACGCCCACATGGCGGCTACAAACCGTCCTTAACTCCAGTTCCAGGGGAATCTGAAGCCCTCTTCTGACCTCCGCATTGCACGGCACAGGTGCACTCATAAACATGGAGGTCATACACTCATACACATAAAATGAAAATAATAAATAAAATATTTGATTTTTAAAAAAGAGTACTATGAGCTGGTTCTTTAACTCACTTTTTCTTCACAATATTTTAAGAAATGTGTGTATTATAGGAAATAAAACTTTCACTTCCGAGAACAATGGGAAATCGTTTGACTCATACGTTGTTGTTGTTTTCAAGCAAATACTTACTGAGCACTTGCGGCATGCTTAAACACTGTTTTCATGCTGGGAGTCTGGTCACCATTGCTGGGACGCTAATAAATTGCATTTGGCAAAGAGCATGGCCAGTTATATCACCTCGGCCGTTGCCGTATCCCCTGACAGCTGCTGAAACCACATCGATCACACAGTGATACACATTGATTGCTAAAACAGCTCAATTGAATGCATTGATTATGCTGTGCTTGGCCATTTTAGAAATGTTAAAGAAATAAACACCTAGCTTTTAACTACAGGCTTTGCAGTAAACATAAGCTAAATAAGTCTTATATAGAGATACCGGGCGAGAGAAGGGTTAACCATTTGTCAAACTAATGTAACTGGAAAGGGAATTAGCATTCTGAACAGGACAGATGTGAATGTATTGCCTAGAAAATTAGAAACAAACCTGAAAATATTGGGTGATTTTATGATTAGGTAAATCTTACACTTTCTAATTATAAATGACAATGAGGCACTCTATTCACTAGAATCTATCTTCCTTATGAAATAAGAAGCTTGCTGAGCTGATGCCAAAAATCCCTTGCACTGAAGTTTAAAATATGTAGGGAGGCAAGAATGTAATAAAAATTCAAAAGCTAATAATATTATGGCGACTGGCATTGTTTACAATGTGGAGCACCTGCTGCTTGAAAAAAAAAAAGGAAGAAGAAAAAGTGAAATCATCAAACTGTTTCTAAATGGAAAATCTGGGCTCTCTGCCAATTACACAATGTGTTTCAGGTGCACTGTAAATAGGAACAATAAAAGGTGCACAGGAAAGAATATGAAATGTTAAATCTCAAATACACCAGAATATTAATACGATGTTTCTTGAAAGAAAATCTTGGGAATCTTCCAGCACCCTCCATTCCAAGGAGGGGTTTGAAAAAATTTCTTTTTCACTACATATGTAAAGTTCTCAAACTTTTAATTGCCTATATCTTAAAAAGAAGATACGAATGCAAGACCGTTTGCTGCATCGCCCTTAGTTATTTCAGGCTTAAAGGTCTATTTAAGTCTGTGAACATGAATTGTTTCATCCAACCTCTCTTTATTGTGTGTGTGTGTGTGTGTGTGTGTGTGTGTGTGTGTGTGTGTGTGTGGTGTGCATGTATATGTATGCACAAGTGTTTTTGTGGATGGCAGTTTGGAGAATTAAACCATTAGGGTAAGAAGAGGATAAAGTAGCCTCTCCTGTTTATTGCTGAATAGTAACTTTCTGCATCAAAATTCATATTCAGAGCAACTGTGAAGTAGACACACTGGGTGGTGGAATGTCAGATCCGATCTTCAACTGTGCAGCAATTAATAATGGATGCCTCCAGAATTAGATGCCTATTTTTACCAGCTAACAATTCACATGTGCCAAATTTCCCTTTCTAGTTCAGATGTTTTTCCTTTTTCAATGAGGCATTTTAAATCAAATCACCTTTGGATTGTCTACCCCATTTTAACATGCCTATCTATCACAAATCAAACTGAGGTATTGTCGATGCATAGAAATAAGATTATTTTGTATATCATGACTTGGATATTAACATGCCAAATGTTTGGGGGTAACCTTTGTTTATTTTGTATCAGGAAATATATGGAACAATGCAAATCTTCCTAAATGTTCACAGTGGAAATATGACTATTAGGACAGAAGAGAACTATTCAAAGACATGAAACAAGGGAGAAGAACCTTGCCCCCCCACAAGGAAATGTATTTGCTCCTCCATTGTTTATTGGATCAGGCCTAGGAAGTAGCTTAATCTCTTGTAAACTCAGTTCCTTTCTCTTTGAGTGGACCAAAATAGTGGCTAACTGATGATTGTTAGGGAAATGAAATGAGGTGATTCAGGTAAAGCACTTGGTCTAATGACTAACACACAGCAAGGGATTTAGTTATTTTAGCTAGTATTACTACTATCTTAGTTCTGGAATATTTGCCTTTATTCTAACACAGCAGTCAAGAGGTGGGAAAGGGCATTTGCTATTGGTGGAACTTGTGAATAAAGTGAGGCAAGTGGGATTCTTGAGTGCGGCAGATGGGTTCCTGTTTTAGGTGAGCAAGGCTTGGAAAGCTAAGGTGTGGGCAAAACTCATGGGCATCAAAACTCCAAGCCATTGTCTGCTGGGTCATCTGTCTCTAGAACTCAAAGAATGAAATGTACCACAAGTATGGGATGACTTTAGTAAGGAGTTTTATTATAGGATTATAGGTGGGAGTATAAGAGAAAAAAAAGGCAGAGCTTCTTTTTTAGCAGGATCAGAAAACGAGGTAACATCAGGTGGTAGTTTAGAAGTTTTCTATAGGACTTATGGAAGCAACTGGAGTGCCATAGTTGGCCCACTCACCAGGTGTCTTAAGTCTCTCAGTTTTGGTCACTGCCTCACATATAGTTTTTAGGCAAGGGTACTTGTTTAGGTTTTATAAAAGAGTTTAAAAAAAAATAAGAAGAAACCAGATCAGGAGCCAGAGCCCCCTTTGGCATTCTTGGCTTCTGGCCAAGACAAAGTCAAGGACATTTTAAAATTCTAGTCAAGGGCAAGAATGAAAATTGCTGCTTTTGAGGTTGTTTTGAGGTTGCTTTTCTGCCCTAGATTTCCTGACCAGTTCCTGTCTCCTAGCTTTACCATGAGGACTCTACATATCCCAAAGGGTGCAACTTCCCAGAAATGCTCCCTTAAATCTCCTTTCATCTAGCATTACTCAGTGGTAGAAATTCCACAGGTCATCTTGATATGGGTTTCATTTTGACATTATTACAGTACATTAGTATTCAGAAGACTGAACAAAAATGGGATATTATAAAAGTAATAATAAACGATATTAAGTGTTTCTTGAAAAATATGAAATAGAAAATTAAGACTATAAAGGAGCCAGCAGATTAGGCAATGGACAGTACTCTCAAGAAGAATATGGAAGTAAAGCAGAATGTATTGTAAATTCAGGAGAGGATTAGAAATCAGAAAGATGAGATTAGAGAGATCTGAAAACTAAAAATTTAGATGAACGCCACTGGTTCTATCACCCATTACTACCTAGGGGCCTTTAGATAAGGACATCTTCACTCTTACTTCTCAACTGTGCAATGGGGCTGTTCATACTTCACCTTAGATATGAGTTACAAAATGGCTAGTGTGGCATTTCTAAGCCACATTACAGAGATGCTTTAAAGAGAAACAGCCTGACTCTTAGCACTCATAAGGACCAAGAGCAGACCAGAACTGCCAAGCTTACTTTCCTTCAGATGTCTCTCAATACTGTGCTCCTGAGCCAGGCTTTGCTCATCTTTTATTGAAGCAGTATCTCCAGCATGAAATGGGGAAGTAGAAGTCAGGATCCCTAGGCCTAGACTATCACACAGACAACTACAAAAAATTGCTCTCATTGTTTGGAGTGGGAAAAGCACACTGCTTTTAGAGCTTTGAGATGTAAAGTGTTCAAACATTCATTCATTCATTTTCTTGGGTGGAGGGCAAGGAGGGGTCCTGAGGGATTAAGATCAGATGCTTAGATCACAAGAGGAGCTCATGGCTCAGTAAGCTTGTGTACATTATAAACAGTGACTTTTTGCTTACAACATTAGGTAAAAGTCTTTAGGTCAGATTATGTCCATATTTAAAAGTGATGCTATAGGATAATAATCACTAGATAGTCTCTAATATTTCTTTACCTTATCTTAATTTTTAGATTTAATATTAGATATTTGCATACATTATTCACTATACCAACATGTAAGATACTTTTAGAAAGAATCTTTGGCTCTTTTATAAAGAATATTCAAGAAAGTTTATTTTAAAAATAGCTTTATGATTAAGATATCAGGCCTCTCTCTGGTTCAGTCAACATTCTCTGATTCTATACTCTACAAAAATTAGACTATGTCTATATATTTTATCATGTAAATATGTTAAAATGATGTTTCTAGTTTAATTTTTCTATGTTTGGAATGAGGAAAATAAAGAAAATGAGCTTTTTAAGGAGCTAGGTTTGATGAAATATACCAGAACAAACATGGCATTAAATTACTCATTATAGATTCCTAAGTGGCTGCAAGTTTTATATCAAGTTTTTCAATTTCGACAAATTATTTAAGCAAATCATGGCTTTGGGCAACACCAAATACTTATTTGGTACCTTCAGTTGGTCTTGTATTTAGTCATTTCATGACTGTATTATTAGAATTACATTCTTATTAACGCTCATCCTCTTCTCTAAGTATGTTTCATGGTCATCACTCCTTAGCAGACAGTGATCTTGTCATTACCCTCTCTCAATATGATACCCTCTCTTAAATTTGGAAAATTACCTCATAAATGATAATCACAAAATGTTGAGCACAGCTAAATATTTCCTTATTAATATGATGTATCTTTCGACTAAGGTTTTCTACAAATATTACCTCATAACATCAGTGTAAATTTCTTGATATCCTGAATACATATTGTCACTTTCTGAGGACAAGGCATTAGCTTTATAAAGGCAATGATAGAATTCAATACTTTCAATAAGTATGCCCTTGTATTGATTATGCTAGTGGTGATTACTGTGATGAGAGCAGTGAATGTGCAAAATAGCAACAAGCATCCCAGATGAATGGGTAGTGAGTTCACCCAAGGGTGAGAAGAAAGCAACTTGGCTGTGTGACGATGTCCCTCACTGTTAGTGCTGTTTCAGGATAACTTTGTTATTGGCTTTGAAATAAAGATCTGAAGGATAATGTGCAGTTATTACCTGCTTATTAAAAGGATCATGGTCACATTAAAAACCATGATGTTGCTCTTGCTGGTTTATAAAGGCGCGTTTGAGCTTGTCTTTGACACATCTTCGAATACAGGAAACACTAAGTATCTACACTTGCTTTCAATTTTAGTATATTTTTGTAACTAAAGGAATTGAAAAAAATATATAGTTTTAGTCCCTTTAGTCAGATGCTTAAAGTAATGTAATAGCCCACTATTTTTAACAATATATTATATTAAAACCTTTGACAATCAGATCACACATAGCAAACTCAACCCTGCTCAAACAAATAAGGAAACTCACTAGATCATTAACTGAAAATCTTCAGACATTATTGGCTCTAGGTACAGCTTGGTTCAAGGACTCACAGTTAACAGGTACTGGCTATGTCTATCTCAACACTAAGTTCTACCCTATATTGGTTTACTTTTAAGTTTTACCTAGTAGGGCTTTTGTACTTAAAGATCTAAATTCTTCCAAGTCTGGAGGCTAGAGAGATAGCTCAGCAGGTAAGAGTGCTTACTATCCTTCCAGAGGACCCAAGTTGGGTTCCCAGCACCTATATTGGGTGACTCACAATTATCTATAACTCCAGTTCCAGGAGATCTGACATCCTCTTCTGGCCTCCGCAAGTACCTGCACTCACATGCACAAACCCATACACAGACACAGACACACACATATATACATAATTGAAAACAAAGTACATCTTTAAATAATCCTCCCAAATTCAAATCTAGTAAAAGGTTACCACACACACACACACACACACACACACACACACGCACATACACACACATACACACAGCTGTCCTGTCTCCGGCCAGTAGACATATTGGATTCAGCCATGACTTTCTCCATCTTTGATTATCCCTACACACAGGAAGGGCATGAGGTCCCAATTGTCCAGGACTACTTTAGTGCCTCTCTGGATTCAGATTTAGTAATTTTAGAGTAGTTTAAAAGTAGTCTTAGATCCCTCAAAAGATGGTCAGGATATGGTTATCAAAAGATGGGGAAAGAGCAAGAATATCACTCTCTATAACGAGACTCTAGAGCAAAGGCTGGTACAAAGCATGTTCACAACACACGTGTGTTACTATTCCAGAGGGTTACTGAATCACAATGAATATATGAATCATGACAGATCAGAATCGATGTCAATTTTCACTAAAATAACAATTACAGAATACCTAGATATCAATGAGACAGCTACACAATCTTTCATAATAATTTATTATGTATTCTCTAATAGTGGAACAGAGAGTAACGTGGATGACAATTCCACACAGAGCTTATGACATAAAAGGAATTGTGTGATTCACATGAAATTCAGTAGGGCTCATCATAGGTTACACGGTATTTACCACCAATGTTAGGATACTAAGATAGGAGCATGCAATCCACAGTGTACCGAATGCAAGGACCACAAGATCCTGAGTCATTCTCCTCTGGTCATTTATTACCTTGAAATCTTTTCCCCGTCCATTGTGTCTACCTTAAACACATCCTCTAGCACATGGGAAGACTTGAATGCCTTACTAAAGACTTCAGCCTTTCTCTGTAGACAAAAAAGGGACTTGAAAGAATTTAAAGAGGGTCAAAATAAAATCAGGCTCTGAATTACAGTTGAATAGCAAAATAAACCATGAGGAAGAAAGGAAGGAGAGACGCAAAGAGGAGTAAGAAGAAAGGGTTCCAAGAGTGAAAAGTAGAAACAATTATTGGTAATCAGTACTTTTCCATATTGTCTTATTTTCCTTTTCCACTCTCCTTGTACCTTTAATGCTTAAGTGACACATATTCATTTAAATATAACAACCTTACAGAATTTAATATGGTAGTAAATGTCCAGACCTTATGCCAATAGCATGACAAGATTATTGATAAAAAATAGAGCATGCATTTCTTTCTCTCTCCTTCCCTCCCTGAGCCTATTCTTCCCTCCATTTCTTCCTCTTCCTCCCTTCATTGCCTCCATCTCAACAGAACTGGTATCATCCTCTGTGTGGTATTTTTAGCTAGCCATTTTCTTTCAATAATGTACCTTGAACAACATTCCAAATTCATACATTGGTGTCTGGAAGTGGGTTGGGGTATGTTTGTGGTGTGTGTGTGTGTGTGTGTGTGTGTGTGTGTGTGTGTGTGTTTCTAAAGGCTGAATGTAATATCATAACTTTGTTTTACTTTAACATAGTCAATTATTTTCTTATGTAATATATTTAATTATTTGATAATGGATGCTTCAACATACTTAATTGACTTTTTTACTTAAAAAGGCTTCAATAAGCATGCTGCTCTTTGCTTACCTAGTCATGTGAAGAGTCAGTAGTATACAGTCCAAGAACTGACATGTTTGATTGAAAGAGCTACAGATTGGAAAGACACTGCCAAAATGCTCTGAGAAGTTTTGGACCAATTTATAGCCCCAGCAATGGTGTTTGAGAGTTACTATTTCCATACAGTCTCAAAAACTCTGTCTTAGTCTTTTTAATTTTTGCCACTATTATGGGAGAAAACTGAAATCATCCATTGGATTTACATTTTCTTGAACACTTTCCTTGCTCAGTCCTCAGGGGAATCATGGGAGGTATATGTCACCATCAACCAATTCACAGATCTGGGGGCAAGACTCAAAGAAGAAGAGGCAAGTTTCAACCAAGAAATAATTTGGGATAACTTCTAATCTTACGTTGAACATTCTTCTGTGGGCAATATAATAGAAGTAAAATAACATTACTCTAAATCTTAGACTCAAGACTTTTACATAACTACCAACAACTTACAAGGCAAACTTAAATGATCCTCTTAGGAGACTTGGTAAGAAGAATCCTTCCTCATAGGAGGTCCCTGAGCATTAATGATGTAACCACTAGTATTTTCATATTTTTTCAATTTGCTAAGAAATACCAGTTAGAATAAAAGTGTCAAGTGAACAGGTTAAACTGAAACACAACTAAAGCAGCCAAATACTTTCAATGTCATTGACATATACCTTGTGTAGTTCTTGGGATCTAGATTAAAGGAAAAAGCAGTTACCTCAGGCTTTCCAACTGTACTTCATCCAAATGCCATCACATGCCCCATGGTGCATTAGGTAGACACAATTGCCAATTAAAACACATGCCACCTTACACAAGGTATAATAATGAGCCTTTGAAAAAAATCTATTGCAGTCAGTCTATTTTGACCCCAATTGGCGGTTACAGAAAATCAATTCTCATTCAAGAGAACATGCCCAAAGAATTAATCCCTCCTTCCTGAGTACTAGGCAAAATGCCTGTTTTTTAAATGTGACCATAATCTGAGCATTAAATGACTCCATATACATATCAAATATCTAGCAATATCCGTTGCATAGGAATGTATTAAGTTACTTTCCTTTTGCTCTGTTTTTTCTCTCTTAATGTCTCTGAGCACAATGATGATGTGAAACTTTGCTTT
>NW_008332654.1:3451263-3453986 GCF_000622305.1 Nannospalax galili | reverse complement strand
TTTTTTTGGTCTTTTTGAGACAGGGTCTCCCTGTATCCCCAGCTGGCCTGGAACTCACTATGTAGACCAGACCAGGCTGGCCTTGAACTCAAAGAGATCTGCCTGCCTCTGCCTCCCAAGTGCTAAGATTAAAGGTGTGGGATACCATGCCCAGCCCCAAACTTCGCATTTTAACTACACTTTCACCAGGTGGAGGTGCTCACTGTATCACTCTGTGGGAACAAGATTTCAGTTTATCTGCCAATATGAGCATTGCAACAAACACAGGAGACCCAAGTTCCAAACCACAACAGCCCTCTGCTTTCTTTTCTTATAAAGAGAATTGTTGTATTTTCTAATAGTAAAATATGTTCATTGAACTAAATAAAGAAAATCTAGGTGAGTACAGAGTACAACAAACCCTCATTTAACAGCACCACACAATGAAGACCACGAGGAACTTCATAAACTATTAAAAGGACACAAACTCCCTTACTTGCTGCTCTTTATATTTCTCATTTACTCAGAATTATTAGTCTTTGTAGATGATTGTCCAAACATACTCTTACCAACCCTCTATTAAATTATACTTATTCCTCATTTATATCAAAAGCTAAACTGATGCTTTCTGCAGACATTGTTGTCTACCTGACTAGTTATCTCTAGGTGAATTTTTTAATATAAATGATTTGTTTATTTATAGTATGGTAGTGTTTTGCCTGCATGAATGTAAGTGCACCCATGGTTGTACAATGCCTGAGGAGGCCATCAGAGGGCATCAGATTTCCTGGAAGTGGAGTTATGGATTGTTCTTAGCTGCCATGTGGGTGCTGGGAACCAAACCCAGGTCTTCTGCAAGAGCAACCAGTGCTCTTAACCACTGAGCAATCTCTCCAACCCCATATCTAAGGACTTTTTATCTTAAAAAAATTTTTTGTTTGCTGCATGCCATGAATATTTATCAGTTTGGTGACAGTGTATTGTTGGATATATTGATTTTTCTCAAACAGAAGCTTTTGATATTTGTTTTTATATGGTCAGTCTGCTAGCTCATTGTCTTAGGACTGCTAGAGTTACTGTTATTCTTTAAAATTCTCCCACACTGAAAAACAATATTCAATTTTTAAAGTTTTTTTATAAAATATACATACTTCATCTAAAATATATTCCAGTATAGAATGTGAAAAAGGAATTTTTAAAAATTTTTCGTCAACTGCTTAACTATTCTAATATTGATTATTAAATAATGTATTGCTTTCACATCAATTGTAGTGACTTTGATATATAACATATTTACATATTTGTCACATGTAAATTTTATGTGTACTTTGTCTAGCTTTATAGAACTTTCAAAAGCAATAAATCAATTTATTTTGCAAAAATAAATTAAGACACTCTAACTCATAAATTTTTCAAATATGTATGACAATGTGAATAAAAGGTGGGTTTATAGGTTGCTTTTCTTTTGAGGACAATCCTATGTTCAAACATGCAACTTTGGGAATAATATTCAGCTATATATTGTTAATTTACTAGTGAACTTTAATTGTTTTACATTGATGCAGTGAATGTAGAAAATAGAGATTAGATGAAGGGAGAGAGCATGGAAAATGTGAGGAGTCTCTCAGCATACATGTAGAGGCAGTTATACCTAACAGCACAGGCCTATTCATGCCAATTCACACCAAGACTATAAATGTGGGCTTGGACATCTGAGGGTACTAGAGGAACCAGGTACACATGGGATCACCCTAAGAAACAGCACAACTTCTTAATTCTAGTTTCCCACCTAGACCTACTTTAAAAAGTTTTTGTAAAAAGTACATAAGCTGGTTATCATGATGGATGCCTATAATCCTGGCTCTAGAGAGGCTGAAGCATGGAGATGGAGTTTAAGGCCAATTTGGACTGCACAGTGAGGCCCTCTCTTAAAACAAACAAACAACAAAAAGGTAAGCATTCAGTTTTAAATCAGAATTTCTAAGTATAATCTGATCTTGCTAGCTGTACAAAATTTCACAGGTGAGCCTGCTCATAGCAAAGATTGAAAACCATCAATATATAGGGAAATGCAGCGGACAGAACCCTGGGCACATACCATTTACGAATGGAACAGAAGCATTAAAACACTGTCTCCCTACAAGCAAGTCTATACAAAGGCCTTGGATATAAAACAATTTGCCATGGTGTAACAGCAAAATGAACGCAATAGTTTAAGTGTTTTTGCTTGCAAACTCTAAAATGCTGCCATTTATTGACACTTACGCTAAGCCAAATACTACATGTCTAAATTTATCTGTGGATAACTACACAAATACATGAATACAGATATATTACCTTGTCTTATTACAATAATCTTAGGGACTAGGTGTTCTGACAGCCATTTATAGAAGAGTAAAGATCAAAGAGATTGAATAGCCTTATCAAAATCATATAGAAAATTAATGATAAAAACAAAATTTAGAATCAGCACTGTGTTCTTAAGTATTCCTGCATCGTGAACGTGAGCAAAAATGAAAGCACATGTTGATTCCTGTGACATTGGTGTGGATGTCTGGCCAGGACGTAGCACTACTCGGGGTAAAACAGATGTGTAGGTAGAAGATTCTATTTCTTTTTTTAACTTTAAAAAGAACTTTATTGAGAATTTCATACATGCATGTAAGGTGTTTTGATCAAATCCACGCCCACTCCCTCCCCTCCAACACCTCCCATAACCCCATCACTTTTTTCTGACAACTTCG
>NW_008332654.1:3422752-3451242 GCF_000622305.1 Nannospalax galili | reverse complement strand
TTCCTTCCTTCCTTCCTTCCTTCCTTCCTTCCTTCCTTCCTTTCTTTCTTTCTTTCTTTCTTTCTTTTCTTTCCTTCCTCCCTCCTTTCTTTCTTCTCTCTCTCTCTCTCTCTCTCTCTCTCTCTCTCTCTCTCAATGGGGCTTTTTTGCTACTTTAACATTCCTCCCTCTGAAAAAGTCCCAAATACTTTTGACATTTTTGGCCTTTAGTATGTTGCTAAGAGGCCCAAGAACGTTTTGACTTTTAGCCAAGTAACTGGCTACTTTTCTTTGGGATCTTTTTACCCTAACTGCCTAGCCAATTGCTACCTCCTGTTCTTATCACAGCGTCATTTGAAGAGGTGACCCAAATTGCAGATAGGGGATAGGAAATGGAGCCGTGCAGACCACTCTGGCTTCTTCCATGCTAAACAGGTATGCAGGGTGAGGCAATTGGGATACCCTTTCAGTGGGTCTACCTGAAAGACTCCCAAATTATATAACTTGTCTGTAGGGAGAAAAGAAAATCCTTGAATGGTGCCTAGGAGGTATGAAGGAGAAGTAAAGGTAAGAGTAGTTAGCATTATAAGTTCTAGACAGGGAACCAGAAAAAAGTTGGAACAGGGCAAATTTCAAATGTTCATATGGGGGTCCATTGGAATTTCTTGATGAGAGCTTCCAAAAGCATCCCTCCATTGGGTTCCTCCTCATTTTTCTTTTGTCTTCCCAGGCTGCACTCAAGAGTGATGGACTCAGGATTTGTTTTCAGGCACTTTGATAGCTGTTGAAGTGGCTAGAATCAGTGTCAGTTCCCTCTCAAAGGCTTCTAGATAGGGGGAGAAAATTAATTTATCCATCATTTTAGAACAGTAGTGGGTTGTCTCCGTTACTACAGGTGGGCACTACAGTATTACAGACCAAGATTTGAAGTCTTAGTTTTTAAATGTCTAGTTCAGGCAAATTTGTGGGACTTTCACCTAAATATTAGAAACAAGTTGAAAATTAAGTAAGTGAAAGATCTCATACTGATTATTTTACTTTTTTGTTTTACTGTGATATATATAATAGAGAAAAGATTAAAAATATATTTCAATGTTTTAACACCAGGTGAATCATTTTGTGAACATTGCATTGCCTATTTTCTTAAAATTTATTTTTATCTTTTCTTATAAGTCACAGAGAAAAATTGGTTAAATCTCATCTATATTGAGCATATTTCTCATTAATATTCTGCCAATTCATGTTTTACATACTTTGAGATTATATTGCTATTTACATGCAATTTAGCTTTCTTATATCTTTATCTGCAATTTAACATTTTTACTAGTAACTTTTATAGGTGCTAAGCAGTTCTACTTTGACGTCTGCTTTGTTTGGAATTACTGCAGTCATCCAAGTTTTCTTTTGGCCAGCATTTGTGCATTTTACCTTCATCCTTTCACTCTTGATATTTTCTAATCTTTATATTTCAAAAGAACTGAAAATAAATATAGTTCAGTGCTGTTTTCCTTTTTTGGCTAATTGGAGCATTAAGATCATTTCATATATTTTATGCCATTCCAACTTTCCACTAGCTTTGTGTTACCCTTTCACTATATAGACATAATTTGCACTCATACATCAAGGCATAATATTTTTGTCTGGATAATGCAATAATCTTAAAGCATTTAAATTTCTCTCACTCAAATTTATATGTCACTACTGTCATGCATTTTAGTTATGTATCTCCTTAAGTTAAAGCAATAGTGCATGCATACTTTTTTACTTTATAGTCAATATTCTCGTAGATCTGCCTACACATGTCCTTGTTTTTGTTCTGTCCTTCTTCCTGAGTCCCTCACTTTCTTTTGATTTAATTTTTCTTCTATCTGAAAAAAGCACTAAAGTATATTCTTAATGGATTTGTAGCAATAGTTTGACATTTGTTTAGCACATTAAAGAATGCTATCCATTGCTTTCCAGGATTCTGGTCCTTTCCTTTGTTACTTAGCTGTGAGTTTCTTGTTCTTTTCATGATTAAATTTCTACAGATCTTTGAGCCTGTACCTTGATGGTTTAACATCATTTTCTAAGTGTTCTACCCAATTCCTTCTTCCCTGTGCCCCTTGCTAGCTCCAGCTGCAGCATGCTGCTCCTCCTCAGGTAGTGTGTTAAAGCTGCTCACCAACCTTATTTTTCTTTTTAACATATCTTGCAAGTCATTAACTCTTCCCTTAGCCAAGCCTAATCTATTTTTAAGTCTGTTATAGTCTTAATTTTAGTCCCCTTGTTTTTATTTCTAGAATGCCCATTTGTTTCTATGTTATGGTTTTCTTCCCTTGTGCTGAAATTCTTAATATTTTCTTATGTTCATGAACATACTGAACATTCTTTTAAAATTTGTGTCTGATACTCAGGTATCTGAAACTCTTGTTTAATCATTTCCTATTGTCTTCTTTTCTTTGTTTATTTCTTGGTTTTTATTCATGCTATTGTTTCTCTGCACGTTCATCATTACTTTGCATTGATAATATAAATAACATAAACATAATTATCGAAGTAATTTAACCCTGGAATTTTATCACTTCCTTTAGATTATATTACCTTGAATATTTACAGAGTACCTGGGGTGTGTGCAACTACTTCAAATGCAATCCCAGGAATGGAGAAAACAAAACCAAAGTACGTTTCCTCTCTTTTACCTTTACGGGGAGTGTATTACTTACTTTTCTTTTGCTGTGATAAGACACCATGACCAAGGGAACTTATAGGAGAAAGAGTGTGTTTGAGCTTACAATTCCAGAGGAGAGTTCATAATGACCTGGTAGGAATGGGATCAGGAAACGGCTGGAGCAGAAAGCAAGTGCTGAGCAACCACATCATCAAACTGGTGCCAAAAGCAAAGAGAGATTGGAAGTCTGGCAGGGTTCAAGAAATCTCAAAGCCTGGCCCTGGTGACAAGATTTCTCCAGCATGGCCACACCTCCTAAAGGTTCCTTGTCCCCCCTTAAACCACACTACAAACTGGGGACCAAGTATCCAAATACTTAAAGCCTATGGGGAACACTCATTCAAACCATGACAACTAGTATGATATAGCTTCTAGGACTCCTATTCACAGATGTCTCTGAATCTTAATCTCTGTTCCCAGAACTCATAGATGGATGGAGTTGCTGTTTTCTCTCTCAGTCTCAGCCAAGCTCTTGTATGGGAACAATGTCTCCAGGGGAAAGTGGCTCCAAAGACAGGCCAACTCCTTACCCCTTTGTCATAGGTGGCACACCATTCCCTCATTACCACTGCAAGTGTTTGCCTTTAGAGGAAGAATTCAGAAAGCAAAGAAGACACAGTCACATATTAAGAAATACAGAGAGAGGCCGGATGTGGTGGCACATGACTTTAACCCCAGCATTTGGGAGGCAGAGGCAGGCAAATCTCTGGAAGTTCAAAGTCAGCATCATCTATATTGAGAGTTCCAGGTCTGCCAGGGCTACATAGTGAGACCATGTCTCAGAAAAAAAAAAAAGAAAAGAAGGAATACAGAACAGTTAAAAAATAATATAAAGAAGGCTGAGATCCTAGCAGACAGCCTGAGAGGGTGGGTTGCAACCTCCGTCAGTGTAGATGCTCTGATCTCAGCAGACCACCAGAGAATGCCGAGTTGTGGCCTCCCTCTGGCCTCCCTCTGGCAGAGGGCCTGAGAATGCAGAGGACTGCCTGAGAGCCCCCGGATCCTGCCTCCAAGTGGTGGTGCGCTTCGCCTAATTACACCATACCCATCCCCCTACCTGGGATTTCCTGTAGCCCCTCCCAAGGCCCCAGGGCAGATCTGGCTTTGGTAGGCTAAGGCTGAGATACACAACATGAGAGGGTGGGTTTCAACTCCATTGGTATAGCAGCTCTTATCCCAGCAAATCACCACACAGTGCGGATTTCTGGCCTATCTCACATGGTGAAAGAAGCCTCCTGAATAGCTGATCTGAAGCCATCAGTTCCCAACAAATTAAACCCGAGAGAACCTGAACCCTGTACCAACCAGCTTAACATAACCAATAAAGAAAGGATCTAGGAACCACGATAATACAAACAAAAGCATATTTCAACATAATTCTCATATCAGAATCATAAACAACAAAACAAATACACATGCCAAAATCACAATGAAACAAAAAAATGGAAAGCCAAAACACTGTGTCCCCACCAAACTCCACCAGTCCTGTAGAAGAGTTTTATAAGGAGAACCCCCTAGAGCTAAGCCAGGACACTGGATTTAAAAGAACAATCATAAACATGATGAAGAAATTAAATGAATTTAAAGAACACATGAACAAACAAATCAAAGAACTAAAAGAAGATAAGGATAAACTTCTGAATGAATTCACAAAAGAGATAGAAACATTGAAAAATATTCAGGCAGAAATGAAGAAGGAAGTGCAAAACTAAATAAGTCAATATGAAACAACAGGGGAAAGCCTCACCGCTAGAATGAAAGAAATGGAAAACAGAATATCAACACTGGAGGATAAAGGTGAAGAATTGAACCACTTAAGCAAAGATTATGGAAAATTTAAAAAACACAGAAATAAATATGCAAGAGATGTGGGACACCATGAAAAGACCAAATCTATGGATCATGGGAATAGAGGAAGGAGGAGAGTTTCAGGTTAATGGTGTTGACCAGATCTTAAACAGGGTTGTAGAAGAGAATTGCCTGAAATTAAGGAGAGACATCCCCATACAAATACAGGAAGTACCTAGAACACCAAATAGACAGGATCAGAAAAGAAACTTCCTACGACATATCATAGTAAAAACACTAAATGTACAGAACAAAGAGAGAATATTGAAAGCAGCAAAAGAAAAACAATAAGTCACATACAAAGGAAAGCCCGTCAGAATTGCAGCCGACTTATCAATGCAAACTATGAAAGCCAGAAGAGACTGGACCAAGGTATTTCCAGTTCTACATGACAACCCAGATTACTATACCCAGCCAAAATGTCTATTATAGTTGAAGGGGAAAGAAAAACCTTCCATGACATAAATAGGCTGAAGGAATACATGTCCACAAAACCAGCTCTTCAAAGAATACTTGAAACAATACAGAGAGCAGAGAGAGAAACAACTGTACCCCAGGGGCAACAAAAGAAAATAAAGAAAGGTATAATGAGGGAAACACAAAATTAGACAGAGAACACAAACAGCAGTCAAAATGACAGCAACCAATACACATCTTTCAAAAATAGCTTTAGGTATAAATGGACTGAACTCCCCGGCCAAAAGTCACATGCTAAGCGAATGGATTAAGAAACAAAATCCATCTCTTTGCTGTCTACAAGAAACCCATCTCACTTCAGGGACAGGCACTACTTTAAGCATAGCAATCCTAATATCGGACAAAATAGACTTTAAACTGAAACTAACCAGAAAAGACAAAGAGGGCTATTTCATTTTGATCAAAGGAACAATCAATCAAGAAGATATTACAATCATGAACATATATTCACCAAACTCTGGTGCACCCAAATTCATATAAACAATACTACAGGACTTTAAGACATTAACCCCAACTCAGTAATAGTAGGGGAATTCAATACCCCATTCTCTCCATTAGACAGGTCAACTGGACAAAGAATAAACAGAGAGATGTCTGAATTAAATGATGCCATACATCAAATGGACCTAACAGACATCTTTCAAATATTTCACCCAAGCACCAAAGAATATACTTTCTACTCAGCACCTCATGGAACTTTTTCAAAAATTGACCACATACTGAGCCACAAAACAAACCTCTACAAATAGAAAAAAAACTGAAATAATTCCATGTATTCTATCAGACCACAATGGAATAAAGCTCCAAATCAACACTGGACAAAGCCCTAGTCACTACACAAACTCATCGCGATTGGACAACACACTCCTAAACAATGAGTGGATCAAAGAAGAAATTAAGAAAGAAAATAATTCCTGGAATTCAACAAAAAGGACAATACAACACAAAATAACCTCTGGGACATTTTAAAAGCAATTCTAAGAGGGAAGTTTATAGCTCAAAGTGCCTACATTAAAAAATTAAAAGAGCCCAAATAAAAGAACTAACACTGCAGCTCAAGAAACTGGAAAGGTAAGAACAAATGAAACCCAAACCCAGCAGAAGAGAAGTAACAAAAATCTAAGGAGAAATCAATGAAATAGAAATAAAGAAAACAATACAAAGAATCAATGAACCTAAGAGCTGTTTCTTTGAAAAGCTAAACAAGATAGACAGACCCTTAGCCCAGTTAAGCAAAAGAAAGAAAGAACAAATCCAAATCAACAAAATCAGAGATGAAAGGGGAAACATCACAACAGACATGCAAAATATCCAGACCATTATAAGGGAATATTTTTAAAAGTTATATGCTACTAAATTTGATGTTCTAAAAGACATGACTGAATATCTAAAATCATGGGAACCACCAAAGTTAAACCAAGAAGAGATCAGCAGTTTAAACAGACCCATAACTTATAAGGACATTGAAAGAGCAATTCAAAGCCTCCCAACAAAATAAAGCCCAGACCCAGATGGATTTACAGCAGAATTCTCTCAGACAATTAAAGAACACCTCCAACCAATACTACTTAAATTATTTAAAGTAATAGAAACAGAGAGAGAACTCACAAATTCCTTCTATGGAGCCAGCATCACTCTTATACCCAAACCGGGTAAAGACACAACCAAGAAAGAAAATTATAGACACATACTGTTAATGAACATAAATGCAAAAATTCTCAACAAAACACCTGCAAACTGCATACAGACACACATAAAAAAGATCATTCATACTTTCTCCCAGAGATTCAGGGCTAATTCAATATACACAAGTCAATAAACATCATTAATCATATAAATAGACTCAAAGACAAAAATCACATTGTCATCTCAATAGATGCATAAAAGACTTTTGACAAAATTCAGCATGCATTTATGTTCAAAGTCCTGGAGGAATTGGACTGGAGGGACCATACCTCAACATAATTAAAGCTATATACAACAAACCCACAGCCAACATCATTCTAGATGGAAAAAAATTGAAAGCGTTCCCATTAAAATCAGGAACCAGACAAGGCTGTCCACTATCTATACTCCTTTTAAACATAGTGCTTTAAACTCTTGCTAGAGCTATAAAACAGGAGGAAATTGAAGGAGTACTGATTGGAAAAGAAGAGGTCAAACTACCACTTTTTGCAGATAATATGATACTATACCTAAGAGATTCCAAAAGTTCCACCAGAAAACTCCTAGAACCGAAGAACACTTTCAGTATAGTGGCATGTTATAAAATCAATCTACAAAAATCAGTAGCCTTTCTGTATATCAATAGCAAGCAATTGGAGAAAGAATACAAAGAAATGCTCCCATTCACAATTGCCACAAAAAGTAAAATAAAATATGTTAGAATGAATCTGACAAAAGACACCAAAGATCTCTACAATGAAAATTTTAAATTGTTAAAGAAAGAGATTGAAGAAGAAACTAGGAGATGGAAGGCCTTCCCATGCTCATGGAATGGAAGAATTAATTTTATGAAAATGACCATCCTACCAAAAACAATATATAGACTCAATGCAGTCCCAATCAAAATCCCCATGACCTACTTCACAGAATTAGGGAAAAAAAAATCATTAGATTCATATGGAAGCACAAAAGACCCAGATAGCCAAATGACCCTGCACACAAAGAGCAATGCTGGGGGGGATTAATATACCAGATGTCAAAGGATACTACAGAGCTATAGTCATAAAAACAGCATGGTACTGGCATAAAAATAGACATATAGATCAATGGAGCATCATTGAAGGTCCAAATTTGAGTACATGAAATTTCAGCCACCTGATATTTGACAAAGGTGCCAAGAACACACAATGGAGGAAAGACACTTTCACCCTGGACAAAAGTCAATTCCAAATGGCTCAAAGACCGCAATGTAAAGCCTCAAACTCTGAAACTATTAGAAGAAAATTTTGGGAAAAAGCTACAAGATATAGGCATAGGAAAGGATTTTCTAAACTGGACATCAATTGCTCAGGAAACAAGGGCAATAATTAACAAATGGGACCTCATTAAACTAAAAAGCTTCTGTACATCAAATGAGGCAACCAAGGAAGCAAACAGAAAACCACAGAATGGGAGAAAATCTTCACCAGTGACACATCTGACAGAGGTTTAATAACCAGAATTTAAAATGAACTCAAAAAACCAAAGAATCAAGAAACCAAATGACCCAATTAAAAGATGGGCTAAAGAGCTTAAAAAGAGTTCTCAAAGGAAGAAAAAAAGATGGCTAAGAAACATCTCAAAAAGTGTTCAACATCATTAGTAATTGGGGAAATGCAAATTAAAACCACCCTAAGGTATCACCTTACCCCGATCAGCCTAGCTAGGATCAAGAGAACAAATGATACCAAATGCTGGCGAGGATGTGGAGAAAGGGGAACACTCATTCACTGCTGGTAGGATTGGAAACTCATGCAACCTCTATGGAAAACAGTGTGGAGAACTCTTAGAAAGCTAAAAATGAACCTACCATATGACCCAGTTATACCACTCCTTGGCATATACCCAAAGGACTCATCCTATTATAGAGACACTTGTACAACCATGTTTGCTGCTACTCTGCACAATGGCTAAGAAATAGAAGCAAGCTAAGTGTCCCTCAACTGACGAGTGCTTAACAAAAAAAATGTGGTATATTTACCCAATGGAGTTCTATTCCACAGTAAATCATCACTTCAGCTGAGCCTGATCATTAAACATAGTCACAACTGGGCTTGTTGACGGTTGTGCTCATTCATTAAAGGGGGCCAAGCAGGGTCATTGGACCCTCATGGGATTATCTAGCCACTCTTCCCAGCCAACTGTGTGTAATTTGGCCCTAATTGCACATGGTCTCCTGGATTTGGGGAGGGCTAAAGTATACAATCTGGGGAAGGCTAGGAAGAGAAGGCATGACCCATGCTGGGTAAAGGCTTTCCAGTGTGCATACCATCAGGTCATATGTGCACCTCAGCAACCCCTTAGTTATCTCAGTATTTTAGCTCAATAAATTCATTGGTTCCCCAGTAAAACTTTAATCAAACATTGGCTTGACAGTAGAAACTTAAAGGGCAATAAGCATTGCTTAGTATTCCCAGAAAAGAAGTCTTACAACAGATGGAAATTTTATTTGTTACTGCTATTATGTCTCATAATTATTAACAAAAAAAAGAAAAGAAAAGAAGAATGTAAAAGATGTTGAAAGGATATGGGAATGGAGATATTAGACAGAAAAAAATGAGAAAGCCTGAAAGCCTAAGTAAGTGATGAAGGTCTGTTTAAGATCGGAAGGATATATGAAAGGATGAGTCAAAAAGATATATAAAGAATGAGACAAAAATAATATACAAATAATCATAAAATTTCTATGGTCATAGTTTAGTCAACTAGTTTAAGAAACAAAATATATATCTAGGCAAGGTTTTTCTGAGAATATTTGTTTTTTTGCCCAAGCCTTATCTACATAGCACATGATAATTTAAAGTACCAGACTGGTGGAACTATCCTTAGTAGATGTTTAACAGCCATATTTTGAGGCCTATACTAATGTGGTCAGAGGGACTTAAAGGATAGTTTTTGCCCCTTGGCCTCCAGGGTCAATTAAGTTCCAGGGGACTATGGAACATCTCTTAAAATGTCCTGTAACTGTGATGAGTCACCTGTCCTCATGTTCAGGGAAGACATGGAGACCCCACAAGATGGATTTGAACCAGTGTCCAGTCTGAAAAGAGGAGGGTCAACTCAGAGAAAGCATCTCATTCATGCTTCCAAGTGAAGCCAGACATGGTCGAGCAGGACCTTTGTCTTATCTTCACATAGATGGAACTGGTAAAAGAAGAGAGCCAGGAGCTCCTCCCCAGCCCACGTGACCCCTGAGGAACAGATCCTGAAATGACCTTAAGTGTAAAAATATTGATTTATTTGGGCCAACTGTGTGGTCTTAAACACCCAAAAGGAAAGTATAACCAAAGAGTAAAGTCATCAATATATTTCGTTAAGAGTTCAAGGCATTATACTTCCCAGACATTAGGCTTAAATCTATATGAAAAGTTGTTTAGAAAATTATTTCTCATTGATGATTTTGTTCCTAATGAGGAAGTGCTGCTCAGATGTAAGACTTCAAATCTTGGTCTCCAATACTGTAGTGCCCACACGTAGCTAAAGGAGACAACCAGCTATTGTTCTAAAATGATGGATAAATTTGTTTTCTCCCCCATCTAGAAACATTTGAAAGGGAACTGACACTGATTCTAACCACTCCAACAGCTATCAAAATACTTGAAAGCAAATCCTGAATCCATCACTCTCGAGTCCAGCCTTGGAAGACAATGAAAATTGGCCTGTCCTGATTTTTTTCTAGTTCCTTGTCTAGAACTTGTAATGCTAATTACTCTAGCCTTTACTTCTCCTTCACATCTCCTATTCACCAGTCAAGGACTTTCTTTTCCACCTATGATAAGATTTATGCAAATTGGGAGTCTTTTAGATAGACCCACTGAAGGGATATCCCAGTTGCCTCACCCTGCATGCCTGTTCAGCATGCAAGAAGCCAGAGCTGTCTGCACCGGGATTCCCTATCTGCAAGTTGGGTAACCCCTTCAGAGTATGGCATGACAAGAATAGGAGGTAGGAATTGGCTAGGCAGTTGGGATAAAAAGACCCCAAAGAAACGTAGCCAGTTTCCTGGCTAAAACTCACAATGTCTTAGCCTCTTAGTAATATACTCCATTCCAAAGGCCAAAAAATGTTGAAAATATTTGGGAGCTTTTATCTAACCCTTAAAAGATTTTAGGGTTACCTCTTCAGAAGGGGGGAATGTTAGAATAGCCAAAAGCCCCATTAAAAAAAATAAATAAATCAAAGAAGAAGAATGAGTACATGAAGTTATCAGAAAGAAGTGATGGGAAGATATGGGAGGAGTTAGAGGGGAGTGGATATGGATTTGATCAACACCTTATATGCATGTATGAAATTCTCAATAAATTATTTTAAAAAATAAAAAAATAATATGGAGTATTGGTGACCTCATGGAGAAAATATATTTTATCTGGGTTGATCTGGAAAGGTCTTCAGAGGATCTGGCATGTAAATTGAGACCAGAGTGGGAAGAAAAACATAAGCACTTGGGATGCAGATCAAAGGAAAACATTCTAAAGGGAGATGAATCTGAGCTTAGCATGTGTGAGACACAAAAAGAAGCCAGGAGGCTGCAGAGTGGACCATAGGCACAGGGGAGGGCAATGGTGAAGAGGTAGAGAGCAGGCCAGTTAGGAGGCAAAGTGTGTGTATTCTGCGAAATTATCTATCATTTGGGCCATGGTGTGGGAGATGGACTTGTGACAGTAGAGTGTGGAACCAGGATCTCTCAGGAGATGCTTCGCAAGTCCAGTTAAGTGATTGCAATAGTAACCAAAATCTATTTCATCCTCCTTTTGGAATTTCTGCTTGCTCCCCAGTTCTGTGTGCATTGCTGTGAATTTGCAATATCTTCCTCCTCAATAAAACAGCTTGATGCCTGTCTGTATAAAAATCAGCAGAGACAGAACTCCCATTGTAAGTAAATAAATAGATATTAAAACTAATATAGATATGACCAGGCACTGCTCTAATGTACTTTACACATATTAACTCACTTTATCTTCTCAATTATTCTGTGGGGAATGTACAAATATCATTATCTCCACTTTAAAAATGAAGAAACAGGAACCGGAATGGGCTAATTTGCCCAAAGTGAATGGACATTTGCCTGTGACTGTTATTTTATTTCTTCATATTCATTCCTTGTTTTCTTAAAGATAAAAGCACCATGATTTCCTATTAAGAAGTTATTCCTTCTCTCCTCTTAGCCTCTGCTGATCCTGTGAGGGTGACCACTCATAGCTCCTGTGAAGGCCTGTGATACAAACCTAGCCAGTCAGCATTTTCTCCCTTTAGAATACAGGTCATGTTCAAGGATGGACCAATTGAGAAACAATCTCAAATTCTTGTCCTCTCCTGGAAAAGAGTATGTATGAATGGGGTATCAGCAGATAGAAAGTGAAATAACCAGAAAGAAATCGAGCCCCAGAGACACAGTTGACTTAGCACCTTGTACTATTTTAGTTTCACAATTAAGTTTCCCATTAAATTCTCTATTTGGTTAGGCCAGTTTAAGTTAGATGTTTCTTGACACTGAAAGGGAAGTATCACTTGTACCTGAAAGTCATTTAAAACAGATACACTCATCCTTTGAGAGAGTCTGCAAATAGGGGATCTTGCAATTTGAAGAAAGGTTCCTATTTCTGTGGAGCACTCGGAATCTTGCTACACCATGAAGAGCTGTTCATTCTGTCATTAATCAGACAGGGAGAAGGATAAGCAATCTCAATAGTCCTGTGGCAGGATGTTTTACATTTCAGAGTTCCAAGAAGGAATACTTACTTCCACATTTAATTCCTAGTTACAGATTTGGTAACTGAACTTTAGTTCCACACTTCTGGGAAGGACTAACAAATTACAGACGGAAGACTTTGTCCATGGTATATACTGATAGATGGGGGTATTTTCTTCTTTTCCTAAAGGAAACTTGTCATGAGTATTATTAGAAATCCCTCCAGACAGGAAAAGGAAGAACTTGCCAACATTTAATTTCCAGTTAGGAAAAAAGTTTCTGCTTTCTTCCCTAAGGCAATCTCAGCTTGTCCTACATGGCCAGTGCATACTGGAAAGCCAAAGCCTACCAGAAGTATAATGTGCTACAAAGGGAAACTAGAGTTTAAGAACCTTACATGACTGAGGTTTGAGACTTGTGGGAGTTCACATAGGAAAGGGCAAGGTCTTAAAAGCAGTGGCTTTGAAAGTTCAATAGGAACTATATCCAGGGGAAAGGAGGCCCACGGAATAGCCGACAGTTAAGAACTAGGAACACAAGGAAGAAAGGGGCCTGACTGATTTTCTGCCAAGCCCTGTGTGATGATAGCCAACTATGCCTAGAACCAAGATGTCACTGTGT
Organism: Nannospalax galili; assembly: GCF_000622305.1. Taxonomy (NCBI): domain Eukaryota; kingdom Metazoa; phylum Chordata; class Mammalia; order Rodentia; family Spalacidae; genus Nannospalax; species Nannospalax galili. The sequence goes on along the minus strand of NW_008332654.1, from coordinate 3,438,214 downwards.
GCTACTGTCACCATTACGCATACACACACACCACACACACTTCCATCATATGTCCTTACACAAGCCACCAGCCCCACTCCCAACTCAGGCTTCTCAATACCTCCTGGCCCCATACACAGCCATCTCCAGGCACTCTGTCGCTCACTGTGGAGATTTTCCTTTTGTCCTTCCCCTTCTTATCCAGAAAATAAAAATACTGTTTTTAGCACTCTACATGGTACTCTCCGGGGTTTTCGTTGTAAATAGAGTGCGGTGAGTTGAAATTTGCATTCCTCCCAAAGATGTAACCACAGGGGGCGTATGGATGGAAACTTACTTGGAAGAACAGTCTTTGCAAAAATAACTAAATTAATAATCCTGAGATGTATCAACCCAGCTTTTCTTGGATGTGACTTAGAAGACCACAGAGGAGAGAAGGGAATGAGATGAAGGGAGCCATGTGTGGCCAGCCAAGGCTCATGAGGAGGCTCAACAGCCACTAGATGCTCGGAGAGCAGATTTTCCCTCAGAGCCTCCAGAAGAGAGTAACCTGCCACCACCTTGACCTCAGACTTCTGGCCTCCAGAACTGTGAAAGAGTATATTTCTGTGGTTTTTAAGCCACTCAGTTTGTCATTAAAATGACAATCTTAGGACATTAAGATACACAACAAAACCCAGATTTGCCTAACCCGATTGGGAGATCCTATCTGACATGGAATCTTCCAATCACATAGATTAAATCTTATACTACCCCCTACCTCATTAGTAGTTTCTTCCAACTTTCACCTTCTGTTTCCTAATTTTTTTAAATTATTTATTTAATAGCCACATACTTAGAAGAAGCATTTCATCACAACAGCATTGACATATTCAATAACAATTTCCAGAGCTAAGATGCATCACTTTCAAAATTGGCTGTAAATTTTTAGGTTTACAGCTGAATTATTACAGTTATACAATATTGTACTCAGTATAAACCCCACAAGACATGACATTAAATGATGTTTTAATGCTCAAAAAAGATCTTCATCTCATTATTAAAATACACAGTTTCATACAGAAAAATTCATTTAAATGCAATTGACATTAAGATATTTGCACATGCGTTTCTAATCCCTATATATCTGATTATCACTAGTCATAGTCGGTTACTTTCTGAGCTCCTTGACATCTGAGCATGGATACAAAGTCGTCAGGTAGATTTCAATGGTAATGTTTTTCACATCTACTAATTATTAAGGAGCAAATTTTTATGCTTTGAAGAATTATTATTATGCATATGCTAAAGGCTACATAATAAGCAACAATGCCAGATAGGAGATGCCTTCTTTTGAGTTGTTGGCAAGAGTGGCCAAAGGGATTCCCAGATAGTAACCCAGTGTAGAACTGGGAAAATGAACAGCAGACCCCAATCTTATCTAAAGGAATATTGACAACTGATTACTGCTAGATGAGGAACAGCTGACCTTCCTAAAACAAAGACCTCTAGATAGGCTGACTAGATTCACCAGATGGACAAGTAGTGGGGAACGGCTGGGGGTGCTGACAACACAGCAGACAGTAGCAGGGATATCAGAGTATAAGGGCTCTAGTGGGGGAAGGGAGGCTATGGGAGGGTGCTATCTGGGAAGTGGGTGTATAGTCGAATGAGATGGTTCTGTGTGATATATACACAAAAAAATTAACAATTTTTTTAAAAATGTGTTATATTTTAGGAGGAAGCATGGAAATTTACATCATGCTAATTAGCAGAGGTGATAAATAATGACCATTGAAATCTACCCGATGACTTTATAGACATACACAGGCACCAAGGATCCAAGTGCAATTGATTATGACTAGTAATAATCATATACATACAGATTAGAGATGCATGCGCCAACATCTCAGCGTTAGTAGCAAAAATAATGAGTCTTTCTGCAAGGAAAAATATATTCTAAAGTGAAATGGAGGTCTTTTTTAAAGGTTAAAAACTCACTCAATTTTATGTCTTACAGGGCTTATACTAAGTTCAATAATATATAACTATATTAGTTCAACTGTGAACCTAGAAACTTGCAGCCACTTGTGAAGGATGTACTCTTGCTCTGGGGTGTATTACTGAATATGTTGAAACTGTGGTGAAATGCTTCTTCTAATCATGTAGTTACTAAAAATTAAAAAAAATAATGTTTCTTAAATTAAAAAAAATACTTTCTTTTTATTTTATGTGTATGAGCATACTGCCTGCATGTATGTAAGTGTACCTAGGTCATGAAATGCCCATGGAGATCAGAAGACGGCGTTGGATTCCCCTGGACCTGTAGTTACAGACAGTTGTTAGCTGCCAGGTGGGTGTTGGGAACTGAACCTGGGTCATCTGTAAGAGTAACCAGTGCTCTTAAGCACTGAGCCATCTCTCCAGCCCACTTTCGCTTTCTGTAACACAGATTTTTCCCTTTCTAAAGGACCTTTGTCTAGTTGGTAATCTCTGCATTTCTGCTATAAGTTCACAGATGGACCTCTTCTGTTACAAATCTCTCAAATATAACTTTCAGAGAGACCTCGAATGCTGTCAGCCACAGCGCTTGTCCCTTCCTCCAAGTACATTAGCCGCTGTCACCTCATATCACACAGCTCTTTCCTTCACAGAGCTCATCACAAATGATTGATGTCTATTCACATATTCACTAGATTGAGAGCTAAGCAGAGGCATAGTTTCTGTCTACTCACTTATCTGATACCTATTAATTGAGCATCTGCTAAATGCCAGTCAGCAGTGTAGGAATCTGGGAGACTCAGTGGACCAAATGAAAGCAGCCTCTGCTCCTAAGGACCACAGGCTAGCCATTGGCCTTGGTGCCTTCTCATATCTCAAACACTTCCATGTGCAACGTATGTTGAATGTTAATTCAACAACTGATTAAAAATCGTAAGTTCTGCTCACAAATCCTGTCCCTTTTCCAAGCAAAAATACGGCTCTATCTGCTAAAAGAACTTAAGAACCCCAGACACTTGTGAGAGCTCTTCATATGTACTATTTCCAAAATCATTTTCTTAGAAGGACATTGGAATTCTTTGCACAGTCCTGTCTTGCTCTGTTTCTACTAGTGCAATTGGACATATGATTTCCCCTTAGACTATTTTCAAGGAAGAAAATGAAAGACCAAGTCACACAGGATTTGCAAGGCTTTGCCAAAGATGGAAGACCCCAGGGCAGTTGGCCTGATTTGCCACTGCCACGTCTAAAGGTCAGCCTCTGGGACAGTTTAATTGTGGCCATTAAAGTGTTTGAGCAGCTGCTTTGGACAGCAGTTTGGAGCCCAGGAGAAGCCAGAGGCAGCATCAGCATACTGGGTCATTTGGAAAAAGCCTGGCCAGGTTCCACACAGCCTGATAACAGCTAGGGCTTCCAGAAGCACTTAACCTGGCTTAGAGGCCATGGCCTAACTAAAAGAGACCCCCCCTTCATCCCAAAGTGAAATTATAAAATCACTTCATTGGTAATGTTTTTCACATCTACTAATTAGATTCGATCCCTTTTCTCCCACTCAGCACTTTGTGTTCTCAGTTTTTTGTCTTTGACCTGATTCCAGAAACCTTGCTAGTCAATCCGTGAATTAACAAGTTTAGATATCTTGACTAAGCAACTCTTCTATGTAAACTAATAGCATGTTCCTATCATACTTCAGTCCCTCAACCCTCTCTCCCCATCCCAAGCTCCTCTCAGACCTGCCCTTCAAAGACCTGACTACTTCATCATGTGTATGCTTTCCTACTGAGTCTACATATAGGCTCCATTATTTTTCCAGCACAGATCCCTCAGCAATTACTAGTTACTCAAGACTGGAATTGTTACCATCAATTCTTATCCAATGTATTCCTTGACCAATTACATTCAGTGACTTGCCGAAGCTCCACAGATATTTTGTAGAAGATCTAGGACCAGAGTACCTCTTTATCTAGGACTCTTCATTGTGTTCACAATAAACAAGTTAAAAAGCATTCAGAACTAAAGACAATTTAAATTTGTAAGCAGCGAATGATAAAATAACTTTGTAACACTACATTACAATAGTTAGAATTATATATGTATATGCATTTGCTATTGGCAGGCCATTTTGTTTAGTTCTTACACTATTTTTACATGATAGATATTATCATTTGTGTTTTACAGACACAAAAAAAGAAATACAAAGACTTTAAATAACTTCCTTGAAAGTTGTTAAAATAGTGGTGGAATTGGTTTTAGAACTAGGTCAATTTGCCTCATTCAATATACCTTATTGCAATACACACTGATACTACTGTTAAGAAAGAGTTCTCCATGACACACATTTCTAACACTGGGTAAACAGAAACACTACCATTTTGTTGAACTAGTTTTGAAAGATGCCTGTACAGCAAACAGCATTTTGGGTCAAGCCAGTGTCTCCTTCCAGAGAAGAGGCCAGATTTATTTGTTCTCCAGAATATTCAAGATACCGTTTCTCTCTGGTGCTAATCTTTAAAGGCTGAGAGTTCCCTGGCTTGGAGCTCCACATATGTGACTTGAACCACTCCACATGCATTGTCCCCATGCTACTTGGATGACAAAAGGAACCAATGACACATGTAGCTAACAAATGTTTGGCTTTTGCTTAGGAGTCACATGTCTTGCATTAACTTGTGAACTGTCAAATTTCAAGTTCCCCACAGTTTTTAACAGCCTCAAGTACAGAAGCCTGAGAAATTGAAGGAGACCAGAGAATGGAGGGCTCCTGGCTGCCTTCTCCATTGGGACTTCAAATTGTTGACTCACCCTGTCTTCAATCATCTACAGCTTCTACCCCAACTGGCTGACAAAATATGCCTGAATGTAAAAGGCTGAAGTACTATCAATGATAATCATATTCAAATCTCATAAGTAAAAAATTGCATTTTCACAGTGTCTTCACCTGAGATAGTCAGAAATGTGGTTATTTCAGGCACCAGGGGAAGTCAGAAGCAAGAGGTGTTATCAGCAGGAGGCTTCCCCTGTAAGAATTCTGTCAAAGCATATCTGGACTTCAGTACTCCTCCCAACTAATCAGCCCTGCCTACCACCCAACTCCCCCCAGAAAAGCTAAGATTAGCAGTTTTCACACAGGCATGCCAGGCCAACTCCCTTCCTTTGGAATGCGTTCTCAGCCCTGCTTTAACTGTGGAGACCGTTAGGGACTGCTTATTGCCAGAATGGCGATTTGAATTCCCATTCGCCTTTTTCCTTCTCAGCTCACTGAACTTGATCATGAGATCACTCTGTACCATAAGATAATGTTACTCTCTTAAAATGTTCTCTAAGAATGCTTTATAAGATAAGCCATTGGGAGAAAATTAAAGCCATACTTCTTGGGGGTCGTGGGGGTTACACCTTCTACCATGAAGCAGGCACAGGCCTTGAGGCTCCCAGCTACGTGTAGTTTCATTTGGCCAGAGTAGGGTAAGGAATTCCAGTGGTTTTCTCTGGGAGGGTGACAGCAAGGAGAGGGAGGATAGGGCAGGGTAAAGTGAACAGTGACTTTTAGTGGCAAGGAAATCAAGAAGATGAGAACATAGGCGAGATTTTTAATTGTTGCCATAAGTATGAAATCGGGGAGGAGAGTCTAATGTCTGAAAGCATTTCTGAGAAACACTGGGCAACATATTGTCTAAAATCCCTGCAGCATTCTCTTTGAGAAAATTAGTAATGATCTATATCAACCTTCAACACTGCTACACTTCTCCTTATGGTTTCGTTTAATGTAACTCTGTTCACAGACTGACCCCATGGGGACCAGCTTTATGTCTGCCACTGAATTAAGGACTTAAAGTGCTTTGTTACTCCCTTCTGGGAATGGCTTTAGAATGATGCTTCTTGGACAACTTTACTTTTCCTACGATTTTGTTGTTTGTTTGTTTGTTTGCAACCAGCAATCAGGGTGGGCATCAGAGAACAAAGATAAAGAATTGTTTCTTTGTCTTTTCTGTAGTAAAGAAAAATATAAGCACATCAAAGATGAGGAAAATAACTGGAAAACAAGAGCAAGGGGTCATTTAAAAGGCTCTGACAACAACCTTAGGATACAGCAATGTCAGTTCCATTTACAGACAATCTAAACAGAAAGTTTAAGAGTCATTCAAATGCACAAGGGAAAGCTGATATAAAATCTCAAACTTCACACACCCACATCTATACAAATTTAATTTTTATTTCATTTGAATTGCAAGGTAGTTTGACTATGGATCCGTGTGGATGTGGTCATTAGCCAAAACTGAATAACTAGACTGTAGTGAGGCCCAAAGGAGACCGGGGAATGATATCTTGCTATGTTTCCTGGAAGAAGAGATGATAAATACCGAGGAAGGCTTTCAGGCTCTGTCTGCCAGGGTGACATAATGAGCAAGTAGAGGAGGCAACCTTGAACCTTGGTCTGCTTGGCTTCCAAGTGAATATACTTAGTGATAATGCAGTACCATTTCCTTTGTTGAATCTCTTTTCTTTTCCATTGGGGTGGATTTGGATAATCTGCAAAGAGATAATCTACTTCTCCATTTACATATCTGCAAGTCACAATTTTGTCCAAGACCAAAAGCACAGCATCTTTTGTTACCCTTTTCACACATCTTAGCTACAGAACTATGTTTCCATTCACCTTCCTTATGGGAAGATTTGGCACTGACTGAAAGAAAAACAGAGTTAAAATAAATTTCACATCCTTATCTCCGTGAAATAAAGAAGAGGGGGGTTAGAACTAAAATAAGAGTGTTACCTAGAATAAATCCCATCCCTGAAAAAGTACCAACAACAAAAAAGAAAAGAGAAAGGAACCCGGAAAAGAATCTTCAGAAGTTTTTCCAGAACTCTGTGCCCAAAGATTTGTCCAGAAATATGGTATGGTTACCTAAGTGGCATGCATCAAGAATTATACTAAAAATTTCCCATTCCTATATGCAAATACTCTTTCTTTTTCACATCTGAAAGCCACATGTGATTTTCAATCAGCCAGCACAAACAGACTGACAGACAACCTCCCTCAGGAAATGCTTGATGTGCCATCAGGTTTCAACAGTCTCCTCCTTTCCCCCTCTGGAGCAAGTCTCTAATTCTGCATTTGTGTAAATACATATGTGCAGCATATTGACTCACATGCTGCTGGGTAGAGCAAGCGATTCTGCATTCTTTCCTGGATATGTACTCACAAAGTGACTGCATATTCCCTGAATGGTGTTCTCGCCCCTGTGGGATGTCTTGTTGGTGCTTATCCAATGCCTAGCAGCCCAAGCCTAGAGCTTACCTTGCAAGAACCAGGAGTCTTGCCTGATCACCAGCCCTGTCTGTCTATGGAGACGTGTGGCAGGCACTTCCTTCTCTGTGACATTGTTCTTGATGTCTGTCAAACTGTGAGTGTTTACTCCTGTTTGGTCTCAACTCTTTACAATCCATTCATTTTAGAACCTAACATAGATACTGTAGGTAATGAGTACTTAAAATTTTCTTCTTGAAAATGAAATGATGAAGAAAAATGAAATCAGAACTCTGAACAACAGCTTGCCTTAATATTTCAAGGACCTAAATATTTGGCCTACAGTGATCAGTCAATATTCTGACACCACCTAAAACAGGTAGAATTTGACAAACCCACATAATTATGCACATGCTTTTTAGCTTTAGTTATGGTTAGAAATTTAAATGTAATTCTTCAAATTGTGAGCTGACTTTTCTGACTGTATTCAATGTTCTCTATTCTTCTTCATTGCATGCATTAATTTATTTTTTCCTGGTAGCAACCTTGTGCATCAGGGCTATTATTATTTGTGTTCATATCCCTATTTCACAAGTAGGGAAACTAAGACACAAAGAAAAAGTAACTTAACTACAGACACATAATGTTAAATGTCAGAGTCAAACAAAACATGGTGGTACACGCCTTTAATCACACACCGTGGAGCCTAAAGTCGGAGGACTGGCAGTTTAAGGCCAGCTCAGGCTACATAATAAGATCCCATCTTAAAACAAAAAACCTAAGTCAATCAATCAAGCATGCAAAATCAAAAATAAACAAGAAAAAATTATCATATATAGCCAAGACTTGACTGGGAAGACTGCCTCCAGAAGTTGAGGTTTTATCCACTAGGCTGAACTCATTTTTTCTAACAGTAATTTATTGATATCTATGATGTGGTCAAATAAAGTAATGTCCAATACTGTCAGTTTCTCTGGGAAAAGATTCTAGAGGGTACAAGAGAGAATGTTTAATGGGGGAGAGCTAAGGTTGGCCTCTGTGAGAGGTCACTTTTGAATTGAGACTTCTTCGATAAGAAGAAACCAGTCAAGCAAAGTTGAAAGGAGACAAGGTCTTCTCAGTAGAAGATTGTTCAGTTCAAAAGCTGTGGCGACAAGACAGCTCAGCCTGTATAAGAAGTTAACCGGTATGACTAGGGCATCGTGGACAAAGGCAGAGCAGCACCTTGAGGTGACATCACAGACGTAGGCAGACGTTAGATCACTGGAACAACTATAGGGAATCTTGATGGGTGCAATGAAAGGTCTTTGGAGGAATTCAAATCATTCTGACCCCTGTGTAGAATTAACTGGTTTGAAGAGATTAGAATGGAAGAGGAGCAACTGGCAGAGAGGATTTGCAGTGGTTCAAATAAGCACAGGCGTCAGATACTGGCTGCTCAGGTCAAGAATGGTGCTGGAGGAGAAGCAGGTAGGCTTCAGGTGTGATGAACATATTTTGGTGAGTGGATCTAGCCAACTTGTCATAAGAAAGCGGCCATAAGGAATAGCTACACCAGGGAATCAGTTCTGATCTTGGTTCACATTGAACCTTCTAAGCAGACATCAGCGACCAGGGCAGGGCTGACCCTTTTCCCACCAAAAGGCACCTTCACTGCTCTGACTGCTGACTTAGAGTTGTGCCTCACTCGAGTCTCTTCAGTGAGAGATCATCATTCAAAACCCATTAGTATGATGTCCAGGAGCTGTCAGGACTGTTTACCTCCTCTGCCATCAGGGGATCTTTGTGTTCATAAGACTGAAGGGCATTCACTCATGCAGAGTGGATGGGAATTTGGTAGGTGGATGAGTCCCCAAGCATAGGAAACAGGTGGAGCAGAATGTAAGGCCAGGAAAATAAAGGGAGAAGCCCGAGTACATTTACAGAGAGGTAAAGCTGGAGAAATCGTGAGCCAGGATGAATTTATGGAGGGTATTGAATCTTTGTCTGCTGATTTAAGACAACAGAAAAGCATATTGAATTTTGGAAAGAGGAAGGAAGTATGAGCTCTCTGTTTTATAGCTGGAAGTGACCCAACAATGACCTGTCTCATCTGTCTCATACTGTACACACCCATTCCTCTCTTTTAAAAAAGTCCTACTCAGTGTGAATCATGTATGGATATGTCAATAAATTTCACCACATCAGCACTTATGATGCACAGGAGAATTTTGCTCAGGGTAGATCAACATGTATTTTCGAACAATAATGCATACAATGTTCTTTTGAGAAGTCAAAGATGACTAGGACCAGTCACTTGCCCTCAGCTCATTCATGCCAGTGATCTCAAACTTACCAAGCCTAAGACCAATGCGAAACAAAATAGAAACACCTGCTATTCAAATTCTAGATTCTATTTGCCACCTCTCCAAGAGCTTTTATGTCATGGTGCCAAATTTGGGGGCTCCTCAAAATAAACATCTTATTAAACATTATAGTTGAGAGAATTGGGTCTTAACTTTGGTAAAGTGGTATGTCTAAAGCAGAAAATTCCTTAGGAACTTTGACATTCAGCGTTATTTTACCCAAGTTTTCTGAATAGTGAATGCTTTTTAGTTAGTATATTGTCTTTTTGGTTGTCAGCCTGCACCTTTAAAGGCTGTGCCAGCTCTCCAGCCCTAGTTAGCATATTGGATTTCAGTTTACTTAACAGAGAAAAGAATACCATTAATTTAAACAAAATAAAAATTTATTTATTTCTATAATAACCTGAGCTGGAAGCCAGGCATGGTGACAGCACACTGGTAGTCACAGGACTTGGGGGCAGAAGCAGGAAGGTTGTAAGATCAAAGCCAGAATGGATTACACAGGGAACCTCAGGCCACCCTACGGTAGAAAAACCTTGTACAAAAAAAAAAAAAAAAAAAAATAGTCCAGGCCATTATCCAATGCCCATCTTTGCAATTCATTAGTAGCACTCTTAGCCAAAATGTCAGGTCTGCTGACATCTCCCCTTCACAAAATCTAGGTAGTGAGTGGAAAGGAGGAAAAGAGAAGTAGGAGGTTACTGCCATTCTTTCAAGGATATGTCTCAGAAACAGCATACATAAATTCTCTTCAAGTCTCCTGGTCAGTAATTCATCTCATGGTAATATTCAGAAGAAAAGGAGGCTGGGGAATAAGGAGCTCAGCTAAGACTCTGAGGTAATAGACTAAAATAGAGAAGAGAATGGATCTTATGAAATATCAGTAGCCTCTGAGTATATGTGAGAATTTGATGTATGGTTCTCGATATCTGCCATGTACTTAGCCACAATCAATGAATTGTTCCTACTAAAATTCAACTCTTGATTTTTAAGATGTGAGTTACTTTCCAAATAGTAAAAAATAATTAATAATGATTTTTGAGTTCCAGTCCTCCTAGGCCCAAGAATCTGCATGTTTAAAGGACAGCACGAGTGATTCATTTGCAGTTTTTGCTATTTAAGACTATTGGCCCCTAACATAATAGTGCTATGGCTGCCTTCAATAGAATTTGGGGATGACTGATAGGTTATCTTCATTACCACTTGCAGAATAGAAACTTCACTTGGATCCAGTTCAGTGAATAGTGTTCTGAACACATGCATTTTAGATTTCTTTATGACTGTTGAGAATGTATTAATCAATCTTTCTTACCTAAATATATAATTTCTTGAATGTAAGGACTATTTCATTTTAAAAACTTGACTCATGGGGCTGAGATGGCTCAGTGGTTAAGAGCACTGATTGCTCTTGCAGAGGACCTGGGTTCAATTCCCAGCACCCACATGGTGGCTATGAACAGTCCTTAAGTCCAGTTCCAAGGGGATCCGAAGCCCTTTTCTGACCTGTGCAGCATTGCATGACACGGGTGCACTCGCATACATGCAGGCAATATACTCATACACATAAAATAAAAATCATAAAAAAATAAAATATTTTTTAAAAAACGACTCATTAACCCCATATTGCTACAATACAAACATAGCAAACTACCATTTGGGGGGAGGCATTTACACATGCTACTGTGGACACTGTCTTCTTTGCCTTTTCCTCAGTAGGCATTTTACAGGTCAGGTTATTGAGAGCCTTGCTTTGTGCGTAGGATCCAATCCAGATCCTCTCACTGTCAGACCCTGCATTCTTTACCCTGTGCAGCTTTGCTGCAGCTTTCTGTTTCCTATCCTAAGTCAAATAGCTCAAAATGGAGCAAAAACAAGACTAGAGTGAGAGAAACACACCAAAAGCATAAGGCACCAACCCAGATGGGCCTTAAAAACGTGATGCTGAGTGGGAAAACCGCAGGCACAAAAGGCCTCATATTATATGATTCTGTTTATATGAAATATCCAGGAAAGACAAACCTGTGAAGACAGAACTAGATTAGTGTTGCCTAGGGCAAAGGCTAGAAACAGAGATAAACTCTAAACAGGCATGAGATATCCTACTGTGGAGAGAAAAACTATTCTAAAATTGGATTATGATGATATTTGCACAATGAAGTAAAGTTACTAATAATCACTGAATTGTGTACCTAAGACATGAATTTGGCAGCATGTAAATTATAACTTAGTAAACTTGCTTTTAATTTAAAAAACATGAGATATTAATATGAGTGGTGCAGATTTTAAGTTGAGGTGCCATCACTCACAGCTTGGAAGAAGTTGAGAAAGTAACACATATTCCTAAGGCACTTATAATACCCAGGGGCTCTAGAAACATAAAATCAGTAAGCTACACATGCACATACTCATAAACACACACACACACACACACACACACACACACACACACATTTAGGCAGAAAGCAAGTGGCATAGTCCATCTGAGTCTAAAGGTCAAAGAACTAAGATGGTCAGTGATGTAAGTCTTATCTGAGAACAAGAGAAGATCATTGTTCCAGTTCAACATATTGGGAAAGCACTGTGAGAAGAGAGGTGAGGAGAGCATGACAGACAGAAGAGTCTCTCTTTTCCCTTATTTTTTCCTATTCAATCCCTTATCCAAACAAAGCTCATTGCTATGGTTTGACTGTCCGCACCAAAATTCAAGTTGAAATTTCATCCTCATTGTGAAATATTAACAGGTAGGATCAAGTGGACCCTTTAAGATGTGACTGTGTTATGAAAGCTTTATTTCTCATAAATAGATTAGTTCATTTGTGGATCAATGGCTTAATGTCTTAATGGGGTGAGAGTGGATCTGTTGCTTTAAAAGCCAGTTTGACCACCTCACCAGGTAATGAACTATACACAGAGTAAAACGTCCCCATTAGCAAGGAAGTCTTCACCAGATGCAGCTTGTTGACCTTGAACCTCTCAGTTCTTTATATGTTGATAAGCCTGTGGTATTTAGAGATAGCAATAGAATACAGACTAAGACACATACCCACATTAAGCAGAGCAATCTGCTTTACTCAGACCACTGAGTCAAAAGCCAATCACATCTAGAAACTCTGTTAAAGACATGTATAGCAATAACATTAAATCAAATAGCTGTACACCCGATGGTCTAATCAAGTTGACAACCTTGAATTGTCATCTCTCAAAAGGGATAAAAAATGTGTGCAGGTCAGATAATGTCTACTTTTTTTTTGCAAGAGCAAAGAGAATGCTGGAAACCACCAGTACTGGGTTTAGAAGTTTTAAGATTGTATGTAAATACAAGTTACAAAAATGCATAAGCAATAGTGACAAGGAATAAAACAATCACAGTGAACAATCAATCAAGTGGCACTTTATATATTAAGGATCATAGATGAAGACTATGTGTTATGGATTATGACTTAAAACTGTGATTTATCTATTTACCTACATTATATATGCACACATACTTATGAATTTGTAATTCCAGGCTTATATGCATTTACTATATATATATTCCATATTTGCTTTATTCAAATTTTATGTACATATAATTGTATACATGCAGATTCCATTTACATTCAATATATATTCCACCCATGTGTCCAAAATGATTTGACTGCAACAAGAAATGAAATTTGTAATGTCTCACAAAACCCTGTCTTTCTTAAGTTGTGTTTAAAAGGAGTAAATTTGGGAAGAATCTGTCCTCTCCTTCGGTTGTCCTGTGACTAGAGTGTACCACCTAGGATTCCCCTCATTTTATACCTGGAATTGAGAAATCACACTCCTGTGAGAATATGTACTTCAAGAATTCTGTTTTGTCATTGGAACAGGCCACATTCACATAGTGGCAGCATGTTCTGAGCGGCATGGTGAGTGGCATCAAGGGCAGTTCACATCAGTGCATTAGAACCACAGCAATGACCAGAATAGTAGTTCTGAAAGCTAAACGCCACTTCCATCAGGAGTTACTTCCAGACTAAAGATTATTTAAATTATTTTACGATGTTTATTTTATCATCTCCTTTGCTCATGTGATTCTTGAGAATTTAGCTTTAATGCATTGTGTTCTGTAATAAGCTTTTTAATGTCAACTTGTCAAAAACTAATTACACTTGCTTTTAAGCCAGAAAACATTTGATAACTGATTTTTTAATGATTATTTAGGTCAGCGTCCCTATTCTCTCCAGCCTACCAGGAAATCTCTATGTTTATACTCAACTTCTTCAGATCCAGGATGCACATACAAAGAATGCAGGACTCTAATGGGGCAGAGCTAAAATTCCCTCCTGTGTCGCGGAGCTTGGCTGTGCTGCTTAATGCGTCCTCAGCAGATTGGCACACACCAGTTTCCTGGTATCATTTAATGTTAAATAACACTCCTAAGACTGTGTGAGGAAATAAGCTATGTGTAAAATGTCACCTTTGGAAAAAAAAAAAAAAGAAAAGAAAAGAAAAGAAAACAATTACAGTCATGACATGCAATTTGCATCAACCTCTTTTGAGATAATCCAAGGAAGATAACAGAACACACTAGCTAATAAATGGGCTGGTGAGGAAAAAGGAAGAGTCTTTCTTTTTCCACATGGTCTTGGCATAGCCAGGCCAGCTTTTTCTGAGTCCTGGATAAGCGTTTGTCATAAGCTTTACTGTACCATGAAGTTATGATTAATATCGCAGCTCAAGTATAGCGGGTTGAAAGACCACATTCATTTTCAAAGTCACGTCGCATTGATTAGAATTCACTGCAGGTTATTCAAATAACGATCCTCTCTTTCCCCAGGAGAATCTCCGTCTGATTTTTCTTTATCCTCATTAAAGATCCCAGGTGCAGACAAAGCTTTACGTACTTCTAATTTGCATTATCTCTGGGAAGGAGGTAATTCACATGCCTTCAGTATATAGCACTTGTTTTTGTAGTTTGCTCTTCCCTATCATCTATTTGAATAAATCAAGAAATGTAGCCTCTGTAAACCCTCAGACAATAGAAAATGCCAAATTTTATTAGCCTTGTTAATGAGTCTGTGGATACCAAACCTTCCATGATAATTCAGATAATGTGAGGCATTTTTATTCAGTTCTTGACTCTACTTTACTTAAAATGACAATGATTATTTGTGTGTGTGTGTTGGGGGCAGGCAGGGGGGAGGGGGTACATCTTGGAATAAAGACTAATACAGAACAAATTTTTTGCCATATCAGAACTGAAAAGCTAAATTCATCAAGCAATGAATATTGTACTCAGATAATCTAGTCAGAATTTGCTGTTATTTGACTAATTAGATAGATTTCTGTGCAGGTAATGATCAATTATTGCCTCTGCTGAGATAATTTATTAGATTCCCTTCCTAATTTGGCATTTTCATAGAATCATATACAGATCCCCTTGTCATAAGGTGTGGGTCTCAACGTTATGACAAAGAATCTTGCCTTGGACTATTTTTACCTTTAGTTTTTGTGTAATGAATTTAGCCTGAAGCAGACTGACAACACTGTTGACATTTCATTGAGTTTCCATTTCTCAAGAGAAGAGAAATTTTAGCTAATTAAATAGTGTTAGAATGTCTTATAAACTACAAAAGCAACATGGAACCACATAACAGTTGCACCATATTTGTCAAGACCGCTGTGTATTCCTGAGATATTTAGAAAATGGAAATCTGCCTAACAAAACTTTAAAGTGACATGTAGGCTCAAAAAAGCGAGGCTAGGATAAATGGAAAAGTGGGAGAGGAATAATGGATGAGAATCCTCATAAAAGTTACTGTTTTTCAAGATGTGGTTAGGGAGTAAATGTCATTGTCTCACTGGGTGTGTCACAACTGCTTAACAGTAATAAAGTGTAAATTTATATAAGTGTATATTTCTATTCAAAGTCATATATACTATTGA
>NW_008332654.1:3405820-3422517 GCF_000622305.1 Nannospalax galili | reverse complement strand
ATAAAATAAAATTAAACTTTGTGTTGACATTTGCATTAATCTGCTTCTTGTAGAAGGATATGCAGTTGGGCTCAAAATCTCATTCACTCTGAATGAAATGAATGATGTAAGCATTTAGAGGAAAAAAACTCTCATAATCCAATGAGGAACTACTTGAAAATGGACTTTAATGTTAATGAAAAACAACTGAAGATTCTGTTCAGATATATGTTTTTTTCAGTTGAGCCTGGCAGAGCTGCTCTGTGTATCTGATGTAAAAATGAGTCCATGACAGCAACCAAAAGCAAGACAGAAATTGGACTATGTCCACGTAGACAGAGGCAGAGTGACAAGAGACAAAGTCGCTGCTGACACTCAAGCCATGTTGATAATGGTCAAGCACTGTGTAACCCTTTGAATGAATATTTTTAAAAGAGCATTCCACAATGAAACAGACACCTACTATGTGTGGCTGTGTGCTCACTCATGTATGCACATGTGTGATGTGCATGTGTGCACAGGTGGGGGAGGTGTCTCCAGTCCTGAATACTTCAGAGAGGGAGCCAAGGAGAACCTTCTGGTTTATTTTCCCTTTAAGCCTCAGTGAGTCTGCGAGATTTCATTGACATTAATTAAGTCCACCCCAGGATCATGGACTTGGTGAACTTTTATATTAAAAACCAACCTTCCTTGCCAGATGAGTTTTTTCCCAAGCTCTCATTTTATTGTGGTTTCCAGCAGGGCGTCTTGTTTCAAGGGATATGATCAAAGTAAAAGACATTTCTTCTGGGACATATTTTACATAGATTAAATCTCATTATACAACTTACTCTTCAGTCTATATTCTTTTTTATAAGCTTCTATTGTATGAAAGAATTTAACATAGAAAAATGAGAATTTATTACATCAAATAGGCCAAGCTGCTATGAAAACAAGGTTCAAAACAGTGTAACACTTGCAGATTTTATTCCTATTAACAGTGAACTTCAGCTCAGTTTAAATTTTGAACATTACATGATTCCTTTAAGGAACAATACTATTATCATTTGGTTTTCCTTCCCTATTTTTATAGCTTCCACTTTCCACCCTACCTTTTCATTTTAAAGATAGGATGTTATTTCGGATTATATTGAAGGTATGTGGTATTACTGATCACAGGAAGTCAGGTGCTCTTGTTGAACATTGGGAAATTGGAAATTTGAATCCCATAACTAGGAAATCCTACTGCTGGAGAAAGCAGACCTCAGAAAGCTCTACAGAGCTAGTTCAGTCTAACACCAAAATCCACAGTTATGTAAAGTAAGAGTTTTCATGCTGATGTCCATTATTCTTCATTTAGTATCAGAATTTATGAATGGCAGTGGTGTTGGGTACAGTATTTGCTTTCCTACAGCCTTAAAATAGAAAAAAAAAATCTTTCAAAGCACAGTATGTAATTCAGTAGCTCTGGCTCAGAACTTTGATATGTAGGCCAAATGAAGGTTTGGTTTTTCAAATATTTTTTGGTAAAATTTTATCTTATTAAATGCATTGTGAACTTGTATTTCAGAATACATGCTCAGTACTCAAATGAAAAGGATGCCCAATTTTCAATAGTTTTGTTGTACTTAATAGGCATAGTAAATTACACATTTTCAAATCTACCCCCATGTTTGCTCTTCTGTGATATAATCAGCCTTGCAATTAAAGTTGCAAAGATAGGCTAAAGAATTGATTTTCTAAAGCTGGGCGAAGGATATGTTGTTGCGCTGTGAAGTTTCTAGGATTGTCCTCTTTCTGTGGAATGAAAGCTGTGCAATAAACAAAGAACTACTCTATCGTACTCTGTATCTGTTTTATTTTACTGGAGGGTCATCTTGCTTGCTGTTCAAAAACTGAGCCCTTCACTCCAATGCCTGAAAGAGTAGCTACGGTGATGATCAGTTAAATGGTTAATCAGAACATAGACATCTTTCCTTTTATTTCCTGATCAATGCAAGTCAAATTCTCTATGTAAGTGGTTAACTCATCTTCAGAACTTGAAACATAATTAAACCAGAAAGAGTCTTGTTACGATTAGAGGTGAGAAGCTGAGGCTAGTTAAACCATAACAAAGAAAGTGAATTCACATCAAGCTTTGCACCAAATGCAGTTTTCCTTTTCTGATCACATTATGTAAAATGCATTTACTCGTATGAAAAATGAAACTATGCACCTGTTCAAAAATACTTGCACAAAACAAGTCTTGACAAACACATATTCTGTCCTTTGTGGATTTCTAAGAGTAAGCATTCTGCTAGTTCTATTTTTCAAATTCTTTCTCCTCATTCTCTTAGTTTAATGTCTTATGGTGACCTTAATGATCTTTGGTAGTCTCATTTAGTCTACTTTTGAAGAAGTATTTCTCTAGATAACTTTCACGTAGCTTAATAATGCTTGCACTACCTATCTTAGACAATAAATTACAAAAGTCTATACTGTTTATTGTGTCCTAACTCTTTATGGCTATAATAATTTCTATTGAATTTTCACTATCTAATGAGATTTTATAGCTTTTATAGCATAGTACAAAGGATACATTTCCCTTCTTGATATAAGTTAATCTTGGATAACTTTAAATAAAATGGGTATAATCAAGTTTGTGAAAACCTTTAGAAGAAAATGCACATTTGAAATGTGCCTTTGCAGCCATTTCATCATGAAATAGTATATTTTGATCCCACACTCTTTCCTTCTTCTGTCTCCACCAGTTACTTATGTTGTAGTCATTTCAATGCTTGTATGTTATGATCTGCTCTGTGCCTCGATCCAGGTAATGGCAAAAGTAAAGACACATTTGGCAAACTCAAAAACCAAACTAATGCCATGTGAATTTTGACCAAATGCGAGGAGAGCCCAGGTCACTTGGGGAAAAACTAATTCATGACATTGTCCTGAACTGTCAGTTTAGAATGGAGGGCCAACTACTGGCAATACCCCTTCATACCATATTGACAACTATGTACTTGAGCTCTGTCCATTAAGTCTCTGCGTTTTCAAAATAAATGAATGGCACACTCTATTCAAGTGTTCTTGTATTCTAACAGACAATGAGTCTAGGGAGCAACACAGCAGCTTTGCAGCCAGCCCCGTGCCCTGACACCTCCTGGCAGGTGACATTATCATTCTGGTCATTCCTCTACAAAAACAGCACTGAAAGAGCAGCCAGATATAGGAGCCTGGATTTTCCTATTAAAATGTGCTTGTAAAAAATGACTTTGTGTGTGTGTGTGTGTGTTTAATATATAAAGTAATTCATAAAACATAATAGTACAGCAGTATTTTTGTTTCATTTAAAGATATCACATAGCCTACTAAGGAAAATACTGTAGAGAGAGTCAGGACCATGGGGCAAGAGGCCTTGGTTTAACTCTGTCATCTTGGGTAGCACTCAGCAATTTATTCTCCAATACTTATGGAAGAATAAACCAAGATGAAGGTACCACACATCTTCAAGGCTTCTGTGTGTGATAAAACTGTGCATACTGAATACATATAGCCAAGTTTCCCACTACCAAGGAAAGAATGAAGGCGCTTGCATAACAATTCTAGTCAAATATCTTCATGGGTTTCCTAATGTGAAACATTTCAGTCATGTTGCCACTTTACTTGTAGATTCCAACTTTTTGTCTCCCTCTGTCAAGGCCTCTTAAAGAAAACCTTCAGAGAGGAAGTGGGAAGTGGTACTAGCAAGAGGAACTCATATTTACAAGTTTACCTGATGCTTTCCCAGAAAAACGTGCTCTCTTATCTTCACTCATTTAGTCTTCCCAATCTCAGGTGATTGCTTTATCAGGAGTAGGCCCATTCTGAAAATGAGCACACTGAGATTCATTCTCCTCTAAACTATGTTAACCTTAGAGCCAGCAGGAGCATAAACAACTCTTACACCCTGTTCATCCTTACAGGTGCCTTCAGCCCCTGGGATTACTGAAACACCAACAGCATCCTGTGGCAAAGAAACCTGTCTAAGAGGTGTTCTCCTGCAGTTGCTTCCCCCACAGCTCCTCGCCAGCCAGCAGCACCTCAGAGGGCACTACTGCCCTAGCCCAGCAAGCGCCATCTCTGAGCTGTGCCCCTCTGCTGTATGTGATGGGGTGGTGGTGACAGGGCCTTTTGCAAAGGAAAGGGAGTTAGCAGTATGTTGCACAATCATGCATTAGTCAATTGTTTCAATTTTGCTGCAGGAGAAATAAATACAATTTATTAAAACTGCAGTGCAGAAGCTTCAAAATGCTCCTTTGAATGTGTTTTAACAATTTCTTTGGACTTAGTAACCTACTGGGTACAGATTTAGAAGAGACTAGTGAGCAAAAGTGCTAAAAGCCCATCTCAGGCAAAGGTCCTGACTCACAGGATGACATTTCACTAACCACTGCGGGTAAAGTATAATGACCATAACTTATTAGTTATTGCTCTGCTGTCTTCTAGAAAAGCTTATTTCATTTTCATGACAAAAAAATTGAAATGAAGGTCATAAGGTAAAAGCTGGTTTGGATTTTAAGTGTGCACAACTCAGATGGTGAATTAACAATGAAGTAAGGGACTGGTGATATTTACAAGCATTTGTTTTTCTCTGGGAAGTTGCTGCATCTGAATATTCAAATGCAACTGGGCCAGGCATTTTGTTTCTCATTTGACCATTTCCAATGAAGAAAATTAACTCAGAGAAGTTAAGTGCATTGCTCAGAGTTCCCGAGCCAGTGACCCAAAGAATGAGAATACTAATCTAGTACTTTCCTCAGGCAGGTAAACCAGGGGTTTTTCCTGATGTGGTTACTTCTTATCGCTCCACCTTTCAACCACTAACAGTTACAAAGACATTTTCCCACTTGCTACCTATGTAGGATGATTAAATAGCAATCCTCAATACGTTTTTAAGTACCCAAAATATCAAATCCACATAACTTGTAGAAGCATTTAAAATAAGTTAAAAGTACAAGAAAAAAAATCATTCCTAACATTAGCCCCTAAAAACCTGTCACCATTTTGGTATATATTTATTCTTCTAGTCCCCGCCCCCTACTTCTATGTATCTACATGTGGATCCACGAATAGGCTAATTTTGTTTGTTTATTTTGCTTAAAAACATTTTAAATTGTTCTACCACAAACGTGTTACTTTTTAGACTAAAAATTATTCAGAACTGTAATTTGAATCCTCTGAAATGTCTTTAAAATATTCCTAACATTAACACCAAATAAGAGGTCATGATGCATGGACTGTTGGTCAGTTAGGAAAGTACATGTATAATTTGTTTTACCCAATCACCATTCACTCTAAACATCTACCCATATCACTAAGTGTTATATAATATTTTAAATCATTAAATTATGCTTAATCATACTAATGAACCATAAATATTAGCTCCTTGTTTTAGATATTATTTTTATTCTCAGAAAGACACTCTTTGTGTCTGATGAACCATTTCCATAGCTAAATCTTTGCAGATTTTTATACAATCATAATTATTGCTTAAGCTTAAATTCCAAAAGTGGAATTTCAGTTTTAGGAAAGGGTATATAAAACTTTAAAAAGTGAAAACACATATTTTAACTGCCTTTAAAAATGTTGTGTCATCATACATGACACCAGCAATACAAGTACATCTATCACTCATGTTTCATTTTTGCTCATCTATGTTAAATATTATGCTTTCCTGTCATCTTTGACAATTGTATAGGGGAACAAATACTAACTGTTCAAATCAGCATTCATCAATTAATAGGGACGTTATCTATTAAATGAAGTTATGTATGAACTTCTGCATATTGCTTATTTTTATTCTTTGGTTAACTATCTCATGCCTATGCAGTGTTCTTCCCTTAAGAAGGTTTTTACATAGATAGGCTGACTAGAGTCCAGTGGATCAATTTGCACAAGGGGACATCCAAATACAAAAGCTTGACTCAATAGACCTTAACATATGTGAAGGAATGCATGAAACCCGGTTGGCGGCTATGGGGGGTGCAGAAGGGAAGGGGAGTCTAAGTCCGGTTGAAATATATTGTGTGAAATGCATGGAAATTCAATACAAATATACATAAAAAGACTCTTTGTATAATCATTTTCAATATAAAAAGTCTTGCATTGTACAACATAGATCATATTGATGACCAAACTCAGACTTTAGTCAGCCACTCAACTCAGTCAAAAAGGTTTTGGCTTTAAAAGGGTCTTGTAAAATTGGACAAAAAAATGTGACTCCTTGAAAAATGGAGCATCCCTTTCTTGGGACTCTATTATTATTCATCATGTCTAAAACAAAAACACAAATTCCAACGTGGGTTTAGGTATGGTCCTGTTGTGTTCTTCATGTATGCCGTGGTTTAGACACCATCAGGGTTGATGCAGCAATCCTAGGTAAAAGATGGTGGTGGTCACATTTGACTAGCAAACCTATTTCTGACAGGAAAGGTTAAGTTTACAGTATATAGCAAACACTTCCTGATTATGAGCCAGATAACTAATGAAAATAACCCATCTAAGGTTTCTTGAGACACTGACAACTATGAAGTTGGAAGTGTAACATTTTGGAATAAAGAAAGCTATTAAATCAAATCCCAATCTATAGCATTAGATTTTTAACAAAATTGGCTCAAAGGAGTTTTCAAAGAGAAAAGGCTATGCAGATTCAGTTGTAAAATGTGAAATATGATTTTTGAATAACATGTGCATTTCCTAAACATAAATTGTAGCTATATTCCATCCATTTCATAATGGGTTAGATTAGTCTGGTTTTTTTTTTGTTTGTTTTTTTTTTTTACCTTCCATGGCTTAACAAACAGCATTTGTCATTTAGTCCCTGAAATTAAAAGACACTCAGAGTGATTCTCCATCCTGCCTTTGATAAAGAATCTGCCCTTCTAGTTCATTTAACATGAAATAACAGATTTGTGTTGATGATGCTTTTGTTCTTGATAGTGAGAGAACTTGTTACTGAAAAATTAGCTACTCAGCCTCAAGCAATCACTAACATTCCAGTTCCTGAATAGAAAAGGGGAGAAGGGAGCAGATGGAAGCAAACAAAATTGTATTAATAATACATAACAAAGTGCTGCTACAAATGATATCTCAATAGAGGAAAACAATAGGAAAACTGCAGTTTTCATTGGATCTTAATGTATTTATCAGTCTCTAATGCTTCCATCTTCAAGCAGCTCTCTTTTATTGACACAGCAACACAAATTGCAGAAGTAAATTGAATCATGGACTCAGAATGTAAAAATCAATGAGAAATAATTTTGTAGCACTAAAGTGAATGGTGTAATGCTAGGTATTCATTTAATTAACCATGAGCCTTTCCACATAATGCACAGTCACTGCCAGCTTCTCAGCTCAGAGTTGTTCCAGGAATAATGGGTTTGGGATTCATCTTTAGAAAACCTGCATTAATATTTGAAAGCGTTTAAATCCATTAGTGGGTCATCTGAACACTGCAGGTCACTTTTACATTGCTAATTGAAACAATAGTAATGGGTTATAATCTACTGTCTAATAATGCCTGAAGTGTTTTACCGCTTTTATATCTGCAGATTCCAGGAAATATGTAAATTTGTTGCTGAACTGTTATAAAAATATGGAAATTTAAGCTGCAGACATCAAAGTATTTTTTTCTGAAAAAAAAAACGTTAATAAACTGAAGAGTTACACTACATTCTCATGTCAGGAAAAATTCTTTACTCTAGACCTTCCCCTGTTCTCCCTGCTCTGGGCACAGCATCTGGTACTCACATTTTCCACATTGCCATTAGGAGAAAGTGAATATCATTAAACCAGTGAGTAAGCAATCATGCCTATGTTTCCATATGCAAGTCGTACATTGACTGAGCCTGCTGGGTCTGCCTCCTTTTCTTTTCTAATTTATCCTACATGGATTTATGCAAGCATTTTATTTTTCATGGAGATTTTCAATATATATCACCATTTGGATGGGAACAGTACATATGACAGCAGCTCTAGCATACAAAATGAGAATATGATTTCAGTGTAAAAACATATATGTGTGCAAATACGTACACACACATAAAAGGAAATAAATGAGAGAGGGTGGCTTTCTGAATCCTCCTTGTAAATTGAATGTCATACAAATTGATACTTAACAAGCATTTTCTCTTTTAATTAAACATGCATCTCATGCACTTACCTGCATCTTGCTATGCTTAATTACAATCTGATTGTGCAGAAAATCCAGAAAGTTGCATCTCATTATAAAAAAGAAATGCATTGACATTGGTAGAAATTGTGCATGTATGCATACTCATTTTTGACTAATGTAATGTGTTTTCAGAAGGACTTTATATTAAAGCTCAAAGGAAAATGAAGACTTAATTCATTCAACCTTTACTGTTACACCATGATCACATCAGTAAATTTGGAGGCAATGACTACAAGAGGCATCATGGAAGGCACTGAAATTGGTCCTATATTAAGAAGAACACCACTTAGATTTCTCTCTTCCATCATATTCACAAATGTATTTATATGTGAGAAAGATATTAAAACTTGGTATCAAAATTCTGATCTTATCCATGGGGTATTGGTGAACGAGCTTGCAAGCCCAGAAATATGAATTGCATAAACAGGGCAGAAAATCCCATGCAATGATCATACTGTCTATAGAATTCAAATGAATCATTCTAACGACTTTAATAGGGTTTGATGGAAAGGGAACCAAAGATTCCTTCGTTTCTGACAAAATGAAAGACAAAAGAGTTGGAAATGTACAGAGGAAAATGACAAAAGGAAACCTGAGCTCATAAAGTGCTTGCTGAACCCTTCCCCTCCATGTTTCCTGCCTTCTTCCACGCACTACTGAACTCTCTTTGAAGCCAGTAAGCATCCCTGCACTTGAATCAGCAATACAGGACAAAAAGATGAAACAATGACCTCAGAAAACAAGTTATTTCTTTATCAGAGGACAAGTATCATTAGCTTATAATAAATAAATACCCTCCTCAAAGATGCTTTTCACTTTCTAACAGCTAAGAGAATTGGCGAAGGAATTGGAACATGAACTCAGCAATGAGAACCCTGTTGTGATTAAATGGTATGACAAACTGGGCTTTGTGTACCCAGTTATACCTCTCCTGAATGTTACTATAACCACAATAGAGATAGACACTTTAGAGTTAAGGGAAAATCCCACAATAATATCACATACCCAGTGAACCAAGAAATCCTACGTGTAGGTCAGAAATCCCTTTCCAACCTGGGAGTTCCTGTACTTTATCCTTCTTCTCTGGCTGTGTTCTGATAATACTGCACACATGCAAGGCCAAGAAATAACATTTTTGCTTCCTTTTTTGAAAAATCTCAGTAAATTTAGCCCCCAAGATAAGAACTTACATAACTGAACCTATTTCGCATTCACTTTGCTCTGTTGTAATAAAAATGTTTTTAATTATGAAACGGGCTTCCACGCAAGAATGAAAATTTGTCTTGACTTGTCAAACAAGAACATATCACTTTCCTTCAGGACTTTGGTCATCTTGCGTTTTCTTTTAACTAAACTAGTGTGTGTAGAGGAAGTTCTTTAATGTGAGAGCTCTTTTAGTTCTAGGTTGCCTATAATTTCCTTTTAGTGCATGGATAGAACAATCATTTGGGAAACCCAATTCCTTTTCATAACTTAAGACATCCATTAATGGTCTGCCATTCATTGGTTCACTGCTGTTAGCAAGGAAACTCCTGACCTTGCTGCCATGAGTAAGGGAGACAAGTCTCTCCATTTTGCTATAAGCTCTTTGCTCTGTGTTTCAGTGGCCTAGCCACCCCATCCTTTCTGGGTTAGACAATATGTTTTCCTGCCCCAAAATGTTGTGACTGTGCTGTTAGGTGGAATGATAAAGCCAGCATTTTGCCTAAAATGCAACATCCTTCTTTCACTTTCCCCATGGTAGCTGACTGCCCTATTTATTTATTGAGGTTATCACTTAATTTGTTGATTCATTTCTTCATTCAGTAAATGAAACATTATTTATGCTTTGGAGAAGGATTTAGGAACCTACCATAGGCAGATGCTTATTTGTTTTTTATTGAAGTTGCCTTTGTTTTAGTTTAAGAATATACAAATGAAGACACATACACATGTATATGAACACACATCTAGACACACAAATACTGACATGCACACATGCACATAGACTTGCACACACAGATACATACACACATACACGTGCATGAGCACAGACACACACACACACACATTTTAGTTCATAAAAATCCCAATTTTATTATTAACAAAATAATAAGATGTTTGCATCAGTAACCCTGTTTTACTTTTGGTAATTTAAAAATATATTTTATTTATAATTTTTATTATTTTATGTATATGAGTGTATTGCCTACATGTATGTAAGTGCACCACATCATGCAGTGCCTATGGAGGTCAGAAGAGGTTGTTTGGTCCCCTGAAACTGGAGTTACAAATGGTTGTTAGCCACCATGTGGGTGCTGGGATTTGAACTCAGGTCCTCTGAAAGAACAACCAGTGTTTTTAACAGCTGAGCCATCTCTCTAGCCCCTACTTTTGGTAAATTTTAAGGTTCTCAACTGTTATTCTTCTGGTTTCAATTGTGCCATCTACCCAGAAGCACAGCAACTCATTTTGCTTTAACTGAGCAATAACAGTTCCAGGCAGGGAAGGTTCGGACCTCCAGTGGTGCATGGCCTTGAGAGGGGTAAATGTGAAACACTGAAAAGTGCAGCACTTCCCTGGTGCTGACCTACAGTAAGTGAAACACCAGTCACAGTGATCAGATAAAATATCTTCCAATGACACTGCTTTGTGAAAGAACAAAATTATCCCTTCTACAGAAGGAAACAAGTAGAGGTAATAAAATTCATCTTACTGATAATTCTTAATGTAGTTATTACCTAAGTATTAACAACAATGACTTCTAACATTTAATGGGTACCTATGGAATTTGACAGATACTTTTCATAGCTTTGAAATTTGGATATGCTTGAAAACCTACAGGAGGCCATTCTTTATGTGGCATAAGTCTATTTGGATCATAAAATGTAATGAGTCATATTCTAAAAGATACAATATTAGGTCATCCATCACATCATCCATCACAACAGCTCTATGAGACCTTAATTTCAATGTTTTATTACTGCTCAAAGGACAGTGCCTCCTGATTTTCTTTTCCTGTGTGGCACACCACATGTTTCTCACCCAGACTATTAAAATATGCTCACAGCTCTTGCTCTACTCGTAGTTAAGCTGAAAGTTAATGGACACCACTCAATTCTGACTGCTGCATCTGCAATGGGATCTCCATGTGCTGTCTTCTTAGTAGTGTCATTTCTTGTTTTTAGAACTTGTTCTCAAACTCTTCAGAGTTCAATGTTAGAAATGATTTAATGGCATGGTACAATCTATTGCTTTTGAGTATTGACTTCACAAATTGCACCCATAGTAGGAGATTGAATTATGGAACTGGGAGACAATTGAGATGAAGAAAAGAAACAACTGTTGAGAAAACTAGTTGTGACTTTGTCCTTCTAGAGCATCTGATATGTAATTCAACGTCAAAATACTTTGTTTTATGTAGCTTTCTATATTTAAATCAGATGGTATATTAAATCTGATAGATTCATAAGTGGATAAAGAGTGAATAAATTAAAACTTGCTTCCAAACTAAATAATAGATAAAGTAAGCATGTTTTCAACACGTTTTCATATGGCAATTCTCACCTTCATCATCATAAGACAAAATACTCATATAAATAGAATTAATGAATACAGTACTACTAATCCAAACCTATACTCAATTATACACTACTTCATCATACCAAATGGCATGACAAGCTTATTGTAATTATTTAGAGCACTAACATGATAATTTTGAGCATGTACTGTGGCTTTTGTCCAATAATGCAATTCATCAGTGAGTCCAGGTCAATATAATTACTAGTTTGACTGTAAAGACCACCTGAATGTGCATGCTAAGAATGAATCTTTGAACAGAGAGACACAGGGTTCCATGATCAATGTGAAATATCTACAATAGGTTATGAAAAATAAACGATATGATGTCTGTGTGCATTTCTATATGGAATTCAAAAGTAAGGGTGTTACATTAATTTCAAGAAAACAGTCAGCATCTTATTTGAACACAACTGGAAGAAATAGAATAGACAACTACAACTCCCCTTTGGCTATTGGACTTCCTACAAACCAATCATTAAACTTAGAACATGTTTCTTTATGAATGACAATTAAAAATGGAAGAATTCACAAACAGACTAAAAAATATCAATAATGTCAAATTGTTCATTAATAATTATTCAAAGCACTCTGCTGTTATTTATGGTATAGAAATGCAACTCTGCCATCAAGAAGCCACTGGGCATCATTATAATCATGCACATCACTCTAATCATTTATAGATGTTCGTAGAAGAATGGAGAGAGATGATAAGGGGAACTGATCATACTGTATCATTCAGATAAATAATTTACTTACTCAATTTAAATGAACCACACTGAAGCGTATGAATTATTTAAGACAGAATATATACAACTCAATGTGTTATACCTTGGTGCAGTAAATTTTGGTCCCAGTGCCTCAGTGGTTTCAAAAAGTTTAATGTCCTCTTTAAGTAAGAAGAGATTTTTACACAGGAAGATGTAGACTCAGAGGTCATAACCACAAGATGGCCATTAGTTCAAATATAGGTCAAGCATTCCCTGTCAACTGGTGAGAGTTTAATCACTTCTGTTTATATATGAGGATATTTTTCAGTGTCTTTCCTATGCTGTAGCATACTTTTAATACATTAATAACCCGAATTAATTCATTCATATAAAAATATTTCCTACATGGGGCTGGAGAGTTAGATCAGTGGTTAAGAACATTAGTTGTTCTTGCAGAAGACCCGGGTTCGAATCCCAGCACCCACATGGCAGCTAACAACTGTCTGTAACTCCAGTTCCAGGGGCTCTGATGGCCTTTTCTGTCCTCGGCGGTCATTGCATGACCGGGTGCACTTACCTACATGCAGGCAATACACTAATACACATAAAATAAAAGTAACAAAATAAATAAATATTTCTTATGTGTCTAACATTGTGCTAATAGGAAGTGAATGTTAGGAATAAAGTTATATATCTCACCTTCAGGAATCTTGCATTCTGTTGAGAGATTAGTAGTAAATTCATACAAAGATTAAGTAGTGCATTTGTGGACAGGGAAGATAGCTTAGTGAGTAAATCACTTGCTCCTCAAGCTTAAGAAGAAGAATTTGGATCCTCAGAATCCACATAAAAATTGGGCATGCCTGGCTGCTGCCTGCAATCCCAGAACTCAGAAAACAGAGACAAGGGGTCCTCAAGGCAAGATGGCTTAAGTCAACTATTCAGAAAAGGCAGAATTCAGCAAGAGATCATAAAATAAAAAAGTGGAGTGTGATTGAAGAAAACATCCAATGTCAACTTCAGGCCTCCACACACAGATGCGCACACATGCACATGTACTTGCAACCACATCTGCACACAAACACAAATGAAAATACACATACAAACATGCACATTACACAAAAATGCACATGCAAAACTACTTTAATAGAAAGAATAATTAATTCAATCTTCTGCCATTGAATTGATGTTACCCTCTCTCATGAGGCCTGGTTTGGACAGGAGTCACCAACTACTGCTCTGGGTCTTCACGACATGATGATGCTATGAGGGGAAGGTTCACCAGGCAAGTGTTTGAGCATATCTCCAAATGATCTGAAAAGATGACTAGTAAGATTATCTTTCCATTAACATCAAAAAGAATTAAAAATTGGGGCAAGGAGATGAGCAGGGAGTTCTCTAAAGGAGAAATGCAAATGGCTGAGAAATACTTTTTAAAGTGTTCAACCTCTTTGACCATCAGGAAAATGACTTTGAGAGATCCTCTTACCCAATTTAGAATAGCTAAGATCCAAAAAACAAACAACAACAAATGCTTGAGAGCGTGTGGAGAAGGGGAGCTCTTACTGCTAGTGGAACTGCAAACTGATGCAGCCACAATGGAAATAAGTGTGGAGATTCCTCAAAAAGCTGGAAGTTCATCTACCATGTGATCCATCCATACCACTCTTGGGCATATACTAAAGGACTCTATATCTTACTATAGAGATACCTGCTCATTCATGGTCATTGCTGCCCTTTCCATAATAGCCAGAAATTGGAAACAACTTTTATATTGTTTCCAACAACTGATGAATGGATAATGAAAGTGTGGTACATATGCACAATGGAATATTATTTAGTTCTTAAAATTAACAAAATTATGAAATTTGAAAAATAAATGGATAGAACTGGAAAACATCATCCTGAGTAAAGAAACCCAGACCCAGAAAGACCAACATCTCATCTTCTCTGTCACAGCTATGTGCTAGCTTTGAAATCTTAGATAGGCATATTTCAATTTGAAAATCCAAAGAGGTC
The DNA here is from genome assembly GCF_000622305.1 of Nannospalax galili. NCBI lineage: Eukaryota > Metazoa > Chordata > Mammalia > Rodentia > Spalacidae > Nannospalax > Nannospalax galili. The sequence goes on along the minus strand of NW_008332654.1, from coordinate 3,408,075 downwards.
AAGAAACTAATAAAAAATCATAGTTAAGGCAGGAGGCTTTCTGGGAAGTGAAATAGAATGCAGTGATATAAAAGGGGAAAGGGGAATAACGGAGCTGGAAGGGTTAAATGTGGGTGGGGAATGGGAAGGTAAGGCAGAAGAGGGAGGATGGCGATGGATAACTGACACTAAAGGCCTTTAGAAAAAGTCATAAGGAAACCTACTACTACAGAAGCTACTTAAAATATATACATAAACATTATGAAAAGATATTAAAAGGAGTTACCTTATAATGGGGGGGTATTACCCCTACTAGATACCTTAGGCTAGCAAATTAAAGCCCAATACCACGAATAGACTCCCTTTCTTGAAGTTGCTGACAAGGGGTCCCATAGACATGCAAACAATACTGGCCATTTCCCCTATTCTTGGTTACCTTCCAGAATTTGATGGTAAGGCCCTATTGCTGAAGAGACTACATGAATGAGCTGTAGAACAAGCAAGAAGAAACTAAGCTGGTGCTGACGTCAAATCTCATCTCTATTGGCTAGTTTTCATAGTGCTAGAAGGTGTCATGCAAGCTACTGGAAGAGAAAATTTAGCATGATCCTTCCTTACCCAGCTGTGATACCTGCAAGCTACAACTGTCCTGGCAAGATATGCCATTGATGTAATAGTGGCACAAATATTATTGAAATAACCAGCTAACTTTCTAATTGGATTTAAGGTACCCTTCACAGGATGGAGCCGATACCTGACACTGGTATCAGACCTAAGAACCGGAGGCTCAACAGCCCACAGGCCATGGGAGAGAGCCCAATACAATTATTCTACTAAATAGATATAGTATTAACTGATTTCTTATGACTTAGTGTTATACCCATAGATTAGTACATCTCTCAACTCTCAGCAGATAAGCTTTCTTATACAGCAGATGGTGATTAACACAAAGAACCATAACTGGACAACATGGAGATAATAAGAAGCTGCAGAGCACTTATCCCTGAAAAGGACACCTATATCAAACGTCTGCCTCCCAAGGGTCAGGGATCATTGCAGAAGAGGAGGTGGAAGGGTTGCAAAAGCCAGAGGAAATGGATGACCACGAGGAAACAGAGTTTTCCGAACACCTGGTCAGTCACTCACAAGAACTCACAGCAATGGTGACAGCATGTACAAGTCCCATGAAGCTCAAGCCAGACAAAATCCCAGCGTGGATGTGGGGAGGTGGGTAAGAAACCCAACCCTACCTGACAAACTATTGGCAAGTGATGGCTGCTGAGAAGGGTGATTCAGTCTTGTTTAAGGGTGAGACTCTTGGTAGGTTGACCAGGCTCTGGGGAATGAAGCCATACCAAAGGGCATTTGGGGACACAAATTTGACTTTATAGGCATATGCATACATATAGATATATAATTTTTGAGGGTTAGTAGGGGCAGATACGGGGGGAATCTAAATATGGTAAAAATATATTGTATGAAATTAGAAAAAATTCAATTTAACAAAAAGGGAAATAAAGATTGTCTTCCCTTTTACTTTTTGTTTCTTTCTTCCTAAGAAAAGACTTGCCATTTTTCAAGCACATAAATGTCATCATCCTGCTTCACTCAATTCAAAATGTGGTCAACTGCATGGTGGGTACATGTATCTAAGGTGACAGATTTTTGATTACTTAGAATTCCCTTCACAGTGCCTCTGTCTGGACACAGGTGAAATCCACAAAGCCTGGGACCCGGGGTATCAACTCCTGGCCTTCCCATCTCAGAGAACCACAAAGCTGAAGCAATCAGAACCACACTCATACCCAGCTCTGAGACCTCTGGAAGAAAGCATCCCCTTTGAGTCTTTTCAGCTCCATTTCTGCCTCCTTTGGTAACAGTTCTGAGAAAGGATCCACTTCAGCTGGGCAAGATGCTGGCCAAAATTTTGGAAACCCTGGAACCAATTTATTCCATCTGGAAATTAGTCTCAGCTTTTAGTGCTGCAGAATTGAGTCCAAACCAGACCCAATCTCCAAAAGGATGTCCTTGCTCCTTTACTGTCAGAGTTTTCTCTTTTCTAATGTGCACTCGTTTAAGTGATTTAAATGACGATCAGCATCAAAGATCAGTGTCTGGTTTACACCAACCACATTTCCTCATATAGTCTTTCTCCCACGTTGTCCTTTTGCATGAGCATGAAAAAATTCTACCCTTGATGATTATTACAAAAGGGGAATTTGAAGAATTTATACTGTTCTTCTCTAAATGTATATTTTACTCAACTTTTCTCTCAT